>NC_042997.1:127701269-127743769 GCF_006345805.1 Octopus sinensis | reverse complement strand
TGCTGGAACTCAATTCTCACTATTAGTTTTGCCATTACATAAAGAATGTATATTGACAAAGATCAAGATTTCTTTTATTAGCGAGGGCCAAGCGAAATTGTTATTGGTTGAAATAAAAAAAACATGTAAAGAAGAAATACAAGAAGTTTTAATTACAAAGAACAGACGATAAAAATAGGAAATATATGTATGTGAATGTATAGAAGCGTGTGGGAGTATCACATGACAATAATTTATCATACGTATGTGAAGTAGTGCGCATGGATAAAAGCGTGCATATATATATATATATATATATATATATATATATATATATATATATATATATATATATATATATATAAGAGAGATAATGGTGTCATTGAGACCTATCAAAACTAACTATGTATTAATTTTTCCTCTCACACCGTCTCCGATGAAGGGATATTATTAATTGATATCCTAGAAACAGCTGTAAGACCTTCTATCTATAAATGCTCTAATATCTATACAGCCTTGGGTTTTTTATCTCATTACGCAAAAATGCATATATATATATATATATATATATATATAATATATATATATATATATATATATAAGAGAGATAATGGTGTCATTGAGACCTATCAAAACTAACTATGTATTAATTTTTCCTCTCACACCGTCTCCGATGAAGGGATATTATTAATTGATATCCTAGAAACAGCTGTAAGACCTTCTATCTATAAATGCTCTAATATCTATACAGCCTTGGGTTTTTTATCTCATTACGCAAAAATGCATATATATATTATATATATATATATATATATATATATATATATATTCATGTATATATATATGTATGTATGTATATATGTATATATACATGTCAGACACACATGCATGTGCTTAATTAAAATAGTGAGTACAACAAGAGGCGTTATGTTTCGTTCGAGAACATGCCAGGAACTAGCTGTAATGTATATAAAGTGTGCTTGTATTTGGAGCTGGAAGTCAAGTAGTATGTAAAGGAGTTATTAGCGCTGACTATATATTTATAGGCTACATTCTAAGCAGTTATTACTGCTGTGATGATCGTTTTCATTTTCGTTGAGTTTGTGTAAGTTAGACGTGGCTAAATTCCAGCTAAAGCTAGGAATAACTGCATATACTTATGTTGCGGAAGAAAATAGTTTTATTGTAAAGGAAGAAGGTTTACGCGATATGTGTAACCACATTAATGTCGTATGGTGGTGTGAAGCGTGTAATACGTTTTCTTATTGCCACTTCTACGTTTAGACAGTTTAAGGTAGATTGGAAGTGTTTTCTTTATAATAACTTATATGTAGTGCATCAAAGCCAACCCAATAGAACTACCAAAAGCATAAATGAGAAACTGAATATAGTAACTCCAGAATTTGTAGAGATTATGAAACAAAACATTAGTCACATTATTATGAGCAGGGTTATGAATGAATACATCCACAGGTATGCCAGAGTTTGGTCATGCGAGTATTACGAAACACTAACAGAAAAGAGATGATATTAGCATACTATAGAAAAGTTTCCGACATGAAAAACATACTATACTTTGGCATGTCATTATATATAGGCAGGGCTAATTTGCTAGAATTGTTGCAAAAGTACAGAAGAAAGAAAAAGTACATTCTAATTGAAGTACCATCCCTACAAACAAAAATATATATCTCAAATATATATCCAGTCATGAAGATCTGGATATTGGGATAAAATGAATGAAGATCCGGACATTAAGACAAAACGATTGGTTGAAAGCAGAAACAATCTCTATAATAATTGATACAGTGGCGTAGCTAATAGGGGAGCCAAGGGATCAACATCGAGCACATTTTTTTTAGATTGGCACCTTTTATAAAACGTATAATCAATGAGTTAAAAATCATTTGGTATATGTTACACCGCATTTTTGTAATTTGCTAGTTCCCACTGACTTTAAAATCTGGCTACGCTCTTGAATAGATGATTTGGGTATGATGAAAGTGTAGATAAATATATAACTAGATCACCAGGACTTGCAAACATGCAAAGTATACAGAAAATAACACTAAGCGGGTCACACATTACGCAGAGCGCTTTCAGTACAATAGAAACAGCCAACACCAAACATTGCCCTTATCTGACGTACATGGAGCTTCGTTCAGTCGTCCAGAGAGAACATGCAGTGGAAATGAGAATGCTGAAAGACCACCACCACCACCACCGCCGCCACCGCCGAAATGATAGCATCCCCCACACATGGATCCTCGAAATGATAGCATCCCCCACACATGGATCCTCGAAACACAGCCATTAACAAAGTAGCACCAACAATTATAAAATTCATAGGGCACTTTATGAATAAATGGCAAACAGTGCTACAGCTCCAAAAAAAAAGAGGGACTCATGAAAACCAAAGCCATCCCCATCAGAAGAGGAATATTCCAGGGAGACACGCTCTCTCCACTCCTTTTCTGCTTGGTACTGTCACCTCTATCTGATATGCTAAATAGAACTGGATGCGGATATAAATGTTACGGCAAAACGATCAGCCATCTTTTATATATGGATGACCTAAAACTATACGCTGCAAATGACAAACAGCTGGAAACACTATTAAAGACAGTTCATGGATTTACCAAAGAAATAGATATGAAATTTGGATTAGAAAAATGCGCCAAAGTAACCCTGAAAAGAGGAAAACTAGTTAAGAGTAGCAACATCACACTAGATAAAACCAATGAAATAAAAGAATTAGACCAAAGCCAAACTTACAAATACTTAGGAATCCATGAACTAGATAAGACACAACACACACAAATGAAAGAGAAAATAAAAAAAAGAATATTATAGACGAGTTAGATCAATACTAAAAACAGAGCTCAATGCTAAAAACAAGATAATAGGTATTAACACTTTAGCTGTCCCTGTTATAAGTTACATCTACAATATCCTTAACTGGACACTAAATGAACTGACCAAAATAGATAGGAAATCAAGAAAAATAATGACAGGATCTAGGATGCATCACCCAAAATCTGACATAGAAAGACTATATATACAACGTATAGAAGGAGGTAGAGGCCTTATACAGCTGGAAAACTACTATAAAATAACCACCATAGGACTGCAAAAATATCTACTTCAGAAGGAAGGAAAAGTGATACAAATAGCGGCAAAACACGAGCAAAACAAAAAACTGTTCTCAGTATTTAAGGAAGCTGACAAATACAAACAAGAAATCATACCACCTAATAAATATGAAAAAGAAGAAGAAGATAAAGAAACAACAAAAACTATAAAACAAATGAAATCCAAACTAAAAATAGAACAGCAACGAACCATGATAAAACGATGGCAAGAAAAGCCCCTTCATGGTAAATACTGGACTAAACTAAACGCAAAAGAAATAGACAAAGAAAAATCCCAGCAATGGTTGAGAAGTTCAGGACTCAAAGCAGAGACAGGGGCATTTTTAATTGCAGCACAAGACCAAAGCCTCCCCACCAGAAATTACCAAAAACATGTAATGAAAGAAATATAACTAGTAACTGCAGAATATGTGGAGATGGACAAGAAACAATAAATCATATTATCTCTGGCTGCCCAGTCCTGGCTAAGAAGGAATATATTCACAGACATGACAGAGTTGGAACCTACATACACTGGAAGCTATGCCAACATTATGGAATAACAACAGAAAAAAGATGGTATAGGCACACACCAGAAAAGGTCACAGAAAACGAGAAAGCAACCATACTCTGGGATATGCCGATACACACAGATAGAGAAATTAAGGCCAACAGACCAGATATAGTTGTCAGGGATCATGAAGAAAAACAATGCTTTCTAATTGATGTATCAATACCGGCATATGACAACGTGTCTCTAAAAGAAATGGAGAAACTTTCAAAATACAAAGATCTGGAAATAGAGGTAACCAGAATGTGGAATCTAAAAACAGAAACAATTCCTATCATAGTAGGTGCATTAGGCATGATAAAAAAATATTCAGACAAATACATAACAAAAACACCAGGACTTACAAACACATATAACATACAGAAAATTGCACTACTAGGCACTGCACACATCCTACGCAGAACACTTTCCATACAATAACCATCAGATCATCACAACAAATCACAGCACATACTCAATGCACACAGAGCTGCCCTCGGTAGTGAAGTGAAAGCACACTATAAAAATAAATGTACTAAATAGTAATAATAATAATAATAATAATAATAATAATAATAATAATAATATAATAATAAGAAGAAGAAGAAGAAGAAGAAGAAGAAGAAGAGAAGAAGAAGAGAAGAAGAAGAGAAGAAGAAGAAGAAGAAGAGAAGAAGAAGAAGAAGAAAGCATTTCGTCAGTCTTTACATTCTGAGTTCAAATCCTTCCGAGACTGACTTTGCCTTTCATCCTCTCAAAGTCTATTAAATAAGTACCAGAGAAGCACTGGGGTCGATCTAATCAACTTACCCACTACCCGAAATTACTAACCTTTAGCCAAAATTGTAAATAATAATAATAATAATAATAATAATAATAATAACAATAATATTAATAATAATAACAATGGTAACTATTAGTGTTATTGTTGTTCTTTTTTCATAGGTTAGTAGTTTCATAATGTTTTGCCTTATGGATAGAAACAGCATAATTAAGTAAAATTCATCCTTATGGAGGATATTTTACTAATGTTAGTTATACAAATGGCAATAAGTCTGTTATGTGTGTGTATGTATGTATATATATATATATATATATGTATATATATGTATATATATGTGTGTGTGTGTGTGTGTATGCATGTATATAAGCTTGCATATGCATACACATACACCACACAAATATAGATTCATACATACATACATATATATATATATATATATATGTATATATATATATATATATATATATATATATATATATATATAAATATACACATACATACATACACTCATACACACATGCACATACGTGTACACAAGTAGAAATACGCATGTGTGCCGTCCTCAGAACTCTGTATATTCACAAATACACTTATACGTATGTAATATTTACTACATACATAAAATGTATGCATTGTCTATGTAATTAATCGATACATATGTTCCTGCATTGAAAACATGTGAAGATTATTTAATGAGATTCTTTGATGTATTGATTGGTCAATTAAAACCGAAACAACTAGAGTCGTTATTTCTTTCACCGACGTTTCAATCCTCTCTCGCTCATTTTCAGAAAAATTTTTAAATATTTATTTATTAGAATAAGATGCATAAAAGACTGCTTTTAGAATTTTATATTTTATTGCTTCATTTTACTGTGTTTTAGGGTCGATGTTTCAAAACCTTTTAAAGCTCTCTTAGACTAAAATATATTGATGATTGGGCGAAGCTTGTGTGGGTTTAACTGGCCAGTTTTTAATTATTGCAGACACTATAGTAGAAGGAACGTTGAAGGAATGAAGAACAGAACAAAACGCTTTGTCGGCGATGTGTGAAACCACTAACTATGAAATTATATTAACTGTACATACTACCAACCTATACACATACATATATGCATACATTCTTACACAAATATATTCAAATATTAGAATAATCATTTTCGAATCTCTCACTCTCGCTCCCACTTCATTTATATGTATTTATGAAAGTGTGTATGTAGAAAACATAAAAGAAAGAATTATACATATTTAATCAGCTCACGCGCATTTCGGATACAATGGTATTACATAATTCTGCGACTTGTTAATCATGTACTCAGCGACCTTATATTGTATTTATCCGTAAATACCGTAAATCTTCGAGTATAGTCCGCCCTTGAGTATAATACGCAGGGGATTTTTAGGGGGCTGTACCTCTGAAAAACCTAAACCTTGTGTATAATACGCACCCCTTCTCTAACTTGAGTTGTGCGTAATTAAACCAGCAGCTCCTAGTCGAACAAACACTTCTGCACATGTGTAATGCAATAATGGTGATGTTCTTAACTGTTATATGGGAATGTAAATATGTTTGCAAATTGTTTTTGTTACATGTTATTCTGTGTTCTGAATACTTTTAGTTTAATAAATGTTGCTTACTACAAGTTATAGATGATTCTTTTATAATTTCATTGCTTTCATGCTTAGCTTAAGGTATTTCCGTGCCCGAATAAACATTGCCGGGCAGCAAATAGGGACTCGGACATTGCTTAGAAAATATTTTTCATTTTTATCCTCGTATATAGTACGCACTAGGGATTTTGACCTTTAAATTTTGGGAAAAAATGCGGATTATACTCGAGGATTTACAGTAGATAGATAGATAGATAGATAGATAGATAGATAGATAGATAGATAGATAGATAGATAGATAGATAGATAGATAGATAGATGATAGATAGATAGATAGATAGAGAGAGAGCGAGAGAGAGAGAGAGAGAGAGAGAGAGAAAGAGAGATAGACGAATGTTAGTAAGAGTTGGGTCATATGAAGACGTTGCTTGTGTATGAATCTGTCAGAATGATGGAAGGAAAAAATATACGAGCAATGTAAGAATGTTAAGTAGTTGTTGCTGGTATCTTGTGGCGTTCTACAAGAAAGACGACCAAACACCATAAAGAGACACTCTTAAAACGATAACCAAAATCAAGTTATTTGTGATGGTACAAAGGACTGGAAGTGAAAGAGGATTTAGAGAAAAAGGCTCGTGTTCCTAAACCATATTGCAGTAGTAGAAGAACAATCTTGATGTCATGGCACAACTTTACAAAGAAGAGATTTCTTGTTGATTTGAGCTATGATAAGTGGCCCAAAGAAATCAAACAACCCTGAAATGGGATTATGAAAGGAAAGACTTAGGTAGAAGTATGAGGTAAGACGATGGAAGTGTATAATACATTCAGAGTAAATGAGGTGCAATTGGTTTGTAATGAGGTCCATCTTACCAGATTGGTATTAATGCTCTAATTGTACTTTAAAAAGTATGGCAGAGCAGTCATTACCAAACTGAAATTCGTTATTGAAGAAACGTGTGAAGGAAAGACTGAAATACGAGTCCTCCTTTGTAAGTGGTGAAACAAAATAGATGAGAACTACAGTTGATAGCATGATAGTAAAAACTATTCAGGAAACTAAAGAGGGAATGCGAGATAAAGTGAGATAATGAGCCAAAGAGGGGACACGAAATCAAAAGGGATCAGTGTTCAAGAAGGACAATGTGACAGAAAATGTTTTCTTAATGAGGGCATTTGACCTGCTATAAAAATTCAAATCGCTCTATAACTCACATCCTACTGTCTAGAAAGGATGATGTAGTTCCATATACATTAAGCTTGGATAATACATACGACGGGATGGTAGTAGTAGAAACATTTTTGATCAAAGGTCTGCTTCCCTCAGAGCGACTCGGGATTAAACAACAATGGCAACAACAACAGCAGCAGCAACAACAACATCAACAGCAAGAACAACAACAAAATAAACACTGTACGGTTAAGGTGATTGCATTGCATCTGTTTCTTATTTGGTGTTAAGACTACATAAACGATATTTTTGTGTCGGAACAGAAAAGTATACAATATTATGTGTGAAAAGATCTTGGACATTCTTCGATAGTGTTAATGTTGGTGACACCACTGAACGAAGAATATTGTGAGAATATCTCGAAATATTTGTGATCTGCAATCAACAATTTATGAAAATATGGCCCACATGTCAAGTTATATTATGATGAACACGTACACAAACTCACACATATATGCACGCAAGCGTGTGTATAAGTGAAGTTAGTTCAAATGCTTGACATATTTCAACTTCTAAAGGTAAATTCCCTGCAGCTACTGCGGAGAAAAAGTCTCTCTTATGGTAAAAGGTGTAAAAACAGCAGCATAACTGCCTAGTGTTGCACCATGTCGGATCCCTGGACACAACGTTTCTAGCTCTTTAGCTGTTATCAATGGGATATGCTGAATTGAAGTAACTCTGGGCAGATTTAAAGCCATAGCTTTAGCTAAAACACAGCCATCAGCATTGTCTGAGTTTAACTATTAGACTGTCAGATCAGGAGAAATTCAGCAGTATCAGTAACAAGCAGTGTTTAACGCTGCATCAAGAAATCCGACGGAGCAATACTGGGCAGATATGGTGTTTTTAGACCTTTACCATCAAGAGAATTGTATCTCCCTGGGAGCTGCAGTGAATTTGGCTTTAGAAGTTAAAATATGTACAAATATATTTTCACTACTTAAAGATCACTACTTGGCAGTGATACTGCTGAATATATATATATATATATATACATATATATATATATATATATATATATATATATATATATATATATATATATATATATACATATATATATATATATATATACATATATATATATATATATATATATACATATATATATATATATATATATATACATTATATATATATATATACATATATATATCACCGTGATCACTGTGACCGACTAGGCAATCAGACGTTGCTACACATCGCTGGTCACAATGCGCTTCGCATTGTTTTAGCCTTCAAATGACACTACCCCACTGGCTAAGCGAGCAGGCCAACAGAAGAAAGAGTGAAGGAAAGTTGTGGCGAAAGAGTACAGCAGGGATCGCCACCACCTCCAGCCGGAGCTTCGTGGAGCTTTAGGTGTTTTCGCTCAATAGACACAGCACCCGGTCTGGGAATCGAAACTGTGATTCTACGACTGCGAGAAATCTGCCCTAACCACTGGGCCATTGCACCTCCACACACGCACACACACACACACACACACACACACACACACACACACACACACACACACACACATATATATATATATATATACTTATATTAGCAGAAGTACCCGGCTTTGCCCAGGTTAAAGAGAATAATGAAATTTAAAATCGCCGTCAAGATTACGCAGGTCTCAACTGCTAGTAGCTGAGATACCAACTTTCTATATTAATAACTCTCCAGCCCATACCTGCATGCTGCATAGACATTAAGTGAAATGTTAAAAAATAGTTTTCAACTCATATATGTATATAAAGTAAATACACGTAATACAGACCAGCCTGAAGGAACATTTAGAAGCATTTCAGCCAAAATACCTCATCATTAAGACTATCTCGGATTAATTATCTTGTGAGCCCTTCCTTGCTTAAGGCCATCACAGTTTCATGTGAGGTAGATTTGGTTGCTACTTCTTGCAGGGAAAGTCACCATGTGGAAGCTCTCCCTCATTGGCTCACTGAATCTATTTCCATATGAGTGATGGGCATTGACAAATTCTTACTTAAAGCAAAACAAGAGCAATCAGGTAAACTGGTGTTGATGTTATACATGAATGATCTTTATTTTCCTCCCTGTATCATCACAACAGGTGTCAACAATCACAGACCTTGAGAACAAAGTCTAAATATCTGTGATTTTTTTTTTTGGGGGGGGGGGGTAGATATAACAGTGGTTTCCCATTACTGTCAGCTGGTTTATTTACCATGTTTCTTGCTAGTCTCCTGCTCGTCTAAGCTTATCCTTGTGGCACAGAGTTTGTATAACCCTTAGGCGAGGCACGTGGCTTAGTGGTTAGGGTGTCAGCATCATGATGGTAAGATTGTGGTTTCGATTCCGTGACCGGGCAACGCGTTGTGTTCTTGAGCAAAACACTTCATTTCATGCTGCAGGCAAAAATGAGTGACACTGCGATGGACTGGCGTCCCGTCCAGCTGGGGAACAGATACGTCACAGAAACCGGGAAAACGGGCCCATGAGCCTGGTCAGGCTTTAAAAGGGCACATTTATTTTTATTTTTTAGGTGGGCCTACATGACATGTATCTAGAGGCTATCCCTCCTCTGAGTCCTGTATACCTTAGTCACCAGGAACACATGCTATTTGTGGTATTTGACCTATAACTGATTCTCTTCACAGGTCCTATCAGCCCAAGCTAGAGTAGACCTAGAAGTAGCGGTGGCTAAGAGATAACTCTTCACTTTCCAAAACTCTTGAACTTCTGAACCTTACTACTGAATGCAGTTTAATGTCTTGTCCAGGACATAAAGATCACAATCTTTTTTCCAAAGAATGTGATTCTGTTCATAGTACAATGGCTTCAAACATCTTATTATAGTTGTTGTAAATGGCTTTTGAGAAGAATTATTGTTGTCTCTTCCCATTTAGTTTCTTCCTGTGTCTGCTAATGAAATGGGTTCTATTATGTTTCCCATTGGAAGTTGCAAGTGCATTATAAAGCATCTGTTTAAACTCATTCAGGTTTCAATTACATACACTATATTATGACTTGTGCAGTTGTCATGTTGGAATATAAATTTCTACATAACATTAGTTTGTTTTTTTTGTTCATTCAGAACCGTTTTTGGCATTAATACTTCTGTTTTTGTACATGCTTACTGATCTATTGTTTTTGTAATGCATTATAAAGTGTAATTTGTTGTCGATGTGAGCGCCTCAGCAATTTTGTATGATAATGCATCAAGGATAGCTTCATCAATTTTATACTGTATGTACATCTGGATTTGCAAGTAACCTTTGTAATATGTTGTTTGTGTTTAAATTAACTTTTAGTTACTGTTGATGCCAGAAGTATTCTGACAAGATTGTCTAAAGAATATATCAACTGATAGAGGTGCACTACCATGAATTTATTTCCGTTTCTGTTACCCACTGTATTTCTATTTTATGTAATTGGATACATGATATTCCATTCTTCTTCTTGGAGATTTATTATTGATTTATTCTATATTCAGATGAACTGAGATGTTTACTAAAGTGGTAGAATGAAATGTTGGGACATACAGCCATTTCCCAAGAGCATTTAGTGATGAAAATGAAGCGAAATAGTTACAGCTATGATTCCAAGAAGATATACTGGGCTGGTACACCAATAATATACTGTTTCTTCTTTGGCACTCATCCATAGATATATTTCAAATTCTGCCATGATCAACTTAGCCTCTAATCCTTCTGGGGTCAATATATAAAGTATCAGTCATGTCCCTGTGAGGAATTTAATCGACTGTTCCAATGTTATACAAAATATATTCTATGAGTTCAAAAGAATAAGAATGGTAGGAGATCTCTAAAATCCTTACAATATTTGGTTCCTTAATATCTATGTTATGAATCCTATTTGAGCTGAAATTGTATTTCAACACACTGGGATCAGTAAAATAACAGATATGGACAAGGGGTCACTTCAAATGCCTACATACCTTGTAAATAAATTTGATGCTTTGTGCCAATGAAAGAGAGTGTTATTGATATTTCCTATTTCAACAGAATTTCTAATTGCTAATAAACTTTGAACTCTTATATCTATGAACTTATCTGTAACTCTGTGTTCCTAATCTATATTACTAACATCAGATCTATAAATGTAACAACAGATCAATACTACTCACAACAGATCTATACATCTAACAATAAATCTATATGGCCAACAAGTAATCTACATTACTAACAACTAATCTATACATCTAATAAGTAATCTACATTTCTAACATCCAATCTATACATCTAATAAGTAATCTACGTTCTGTAGTTCAGTGTAAACCAAGTGACTGCTTTTTCATTTGCTAAATAAAAATATTGCACCAATTCCATTATTGTTTACCATGATATTGTAAGTGACATCCACTCAGTGTTTTAAATGTGATTCTTATAAACAGCTTGTTTGGTAAGTTCCAGGTTATTATGTCATATTGATTGAACTTTGTTATGTGCAGAGTCAGGTGAGAGGAAATTTAAGTAGAAATTTTAGACTCCTAAAAATTTATCTCTGTACTTTTAACTGTTGGTATATATATATATATATATATATATATATATATATATATATGTATGTGTGTGTGTGTGTGTGTGTGTGTGTATCGTTGCAGAGCAACAAGCTGGCCTCTGTGACGATGGCATGTTAAAAACACCATTTGAGCATGATATCATTACCTGCGTCGCCTTACAAGCACTTGTACTGGTGGCATGTGAAAAACCATTCAACTGTGGTCGTTGCCAGTGCCACTGGACTGGCTCCTGTGCAGGTGGTACATAAAAAAAACCATTTGAGCATGGCCATTGCTAGTACTGCCTGACTGGCCCTCATACTGGTGGCACATAAAAGCACCCACTACACTCTCAGAGTGGTTGGCGTTAGGAAGGGCATCCAGCTGTAGAAACTCTGCCAGATCAAGATTGGAGCCTGATACAGCCATCTGGTTCGTCAGCCTTCAGTCAAATCAACCAATCCATGCTGGCATGGAAAGTGGATGTTAAACGATGATGATATATATATGTATATATATATATATATATATATATATTATATATATATATTATATATATATATATATATATATATATATATATAATATATATATATATTATATATATATATATTAACAGCTGATCTATAGTATCAATTCTGTACAGTTCCCTATCATTCCCTCATATAGCATGAGGTGAAATGAATATGTCGAAATTAGCAGTAATGAATTTTTTCCCTTTTTTAATTACATCAAAATTAAATCATTGTCATCATTTAACATCCATTTTTCCATTCTTGCATAGATCAACATTTGTTGAGATAGATTTCCTATAGCTGAATGCTCTTCCTGTTGCTAACTCTCACTTGTCAGGACAAGCACAAACACATATGTATGTGCATGAAAACATACGTATATAAATATGCACACACATGCACAGATAGGGTGTATTTAAATACAAACTTACAACAGGGTTCTTTTAGTTTCCATCTACCAAATCCATGTGTTAGTCTGGGGCCATAAAAAAACACTTATCCAAGGTGCTGCCAAGTGGGACTGAACCCAAGACCACATGGTTGGGACGCAAGCTTCTTAACCACACAGCTACACATCCACCTGTGCTTATATTATGCAATACTGTTATAACATGATACTATTACACTATTTTCTAATTCACACATATCTTCAGAGGAGTTCCATGGTCAGTGCTTGTATATTTATCTACTTTACTCTTAGCTGTTAACAGCATTTTCATGGTATCTTTGGAATGTGTGTATGTGTATTTAGCAAACAGTAAGTGGTGTTTACAGAAACAACAGCTAACCACAGTTTTCACCAAAATTTCCTCTCACCCGACTCCGCATAGACATAACATTATTCAATCAATAACACATCATAACCTGGAGCTTACCAATTCTAACTGTTTATAAGAATCACATTTAAAACATTGAGTAGATGTCACTCGCAATGTCGGGGAAAACAATGATGGAATCAGTGCACTGCTTTTATATCACAAACAATATAACAAAAAAAGCATACACTCTGTTTAAACATGATAACTGCATCTATAGTTGAGTTTTAGATATAAATGTCTGAAGGGGAAACACTACCCAGTTATATATGATATGCCGCCTACAATATCATGATTTCTTTTCTTTTCTTCAGTGTAAGAACTATACATTTGCTTCAAGATTTCAAGGGAGAGAACTAGACATTTCTGTTGCAATTTTAGCTTCCTTTTTTTATTTTATCTACTTTATCTACGCTTCCTTTTTTAATCTACTTTTTAATCCATGACAATCTTTCACACTAACAGGTGTCATGTATACAGCAATCTAGACACTTCACTGCTTCTATGTACAGAGATGTCGAAAAAATTCTTTAATGGAAAATTGACAAACAATGGCATTGACACTGTGCTACTGTGTTGAACATACTA
This sequence comes from Octopus sinensis, assembly GCF_006345805.1. Taxonomy (NCBI): domain Eukaryota; kingdom Metazoa; phylum Mollusca; class Cephalopoda; order Octopoda; family Octopodidae; genus Octopus; species Octopus sinensis. Next base: position 127,730,073 of record NC_042997.1, on the reverse strand, counting down.
CTCTGGCATAAGTATTACTGGAAACTAAACCTGACTTAATCTTTATTTCTGTGCATGTCTTATTAGATTTGGAAACAAATTACAACCAGATTATAGCAGATCTTTAAACTTTATCTTTTACTTGTTTCAGTCACTGGACTGTGGCCATGTTAGAGTACTGCTTTGAATTTTTCTGTGAAACAAATAGACCCCCACCCACTCGGATCTTATTTTTTTTTTTTTAAAGTTTGGTGCTTAATGCATTGGTCATTTTTGCCCCAACTGCTAAGTTACAGGAGATCTAAATAAGCCAGCATTGGTCATCAAGTAATGTGGGGACAAATACAAACACACACATATATGTATATATATTCTTTTATTCTTTTACTTGTTTCAGTCATTTGACTGTGGCTATGCTGGAGCACCACCTTTAGTCAAGCAAATCGACCCCAGGACTTACTCTTTGTAAGCCTAGTACTTATTCTATCAGTCTCTTTTGCTGAACCACTGGGTTATGGGGACATAAACACACCAGCATGTGATGTTGGGTTCCGGGTTCAGTCCTACAGCATGGCACCTTGTGCAAGTGTCTTCTACTTTAGCCTCAGGCCGACCAAAGCTTTGTGAGTGGATTTGGTAGATGGAAACTGAAAGAAGCCCGTCGTATATATGTATATATATATATGCATGTGTGTGTTTGTGTGTCTGTGTTTGTCCCCCTAGCATTGCTTGACAACCGATGCCGGTGTGTTTATGTCCCCATTACTTAGTGGTTCGGCAAAAGAGACTGATAGAATAAGTACTGGGCTTACAAAAGAATAAGACCCGGGGTCGAGTTGCTCGATTAAAGGCAGTGCTCCAGCATGGCCACAGTCAAATGACTGAAACAAGTAAAAGAGTAAAATAGTAAAGAGTAATGTATTATAGGGTGCAATACTGTACTGTATTTCTATTTGTTAATTTATTTATCCTTAGGCAAAGCAAAATGCTTATTTTACCACAGAAATAGTTAAAATCTAAAATAATATAAATACCTATCGGCCACATAGACCCGCGATTTACAGAGGAGTCTGCAATATAAATTTAGATATATAAGCCAGAAAAATCTGCGATGTACTGAGGGCGCAATAGGTGAACTGCGATATAGTGAGTGATCACTGTATATATAATTATATGTATGTATATATGTGTGTGCGTGTGTGTGTGTAGTAAAATAGGCAAAAGAAGTACAGTGAACTTGCTGTGAGAAGTGGAAAATTTCCTGTCAACTTTTCAACAACTCTTTTTGGAAACTTGGATTTTTCGCTCCCTACAGTTAATTCGCTATATTCTTTCCATCTTTTTTGCTTGATAAATCAAGTCTTGCTGACACAGACCAGCACCTGTTTTGTCTTTCGTATATATACAGGATGCAGTGAATAAACTGTTGTCTAAATTACATAAAAATGAAAATAATACTGACATCTCATTTTAACAGATATATTTACCAAAATTACATAAAAATATCTTGAAATACTAAAGAGTAAATTAATTCAATAAAATCGCCAATGGCTTCAACCACAGCTTCAGGACAACTTTGAAATCTCCTGCATCTCTTCTGGATGGTCTCCTTGTTTAAGTTGGTGAATGCTGCCATAATCCTTGCCTTCAGTTCATCTTTGGTGTTACAAGGAGTTTTGCTGGTCTCTTGCTCAACTGTGCCCCACACATAATAAAGGAGGTTGCAGACTGGGGAGTTAGGTGGCCAGATGTTAGGGGTAATTCTGACAGCTATGACTGGGTTCTCCTGCTTGTGTAGCATGGTGCAGAGGGTGTTGCCAAACATAGGGTCTACCAGCAGCCACCCTCTTGACCCAAGGCAGCACTACCTCCTCCAGGCACTTGATGTAGGCCTCCGTGTTAAGTATGAGGTCATGTGGGAAGATAAAGGAGGCATAATGTCACCATCACTATTGATCACTCCAAACACCATGATGTTGACTGGATATTTGATTTTTATCACTCTCGGTACATGCTCTGTCCTCAGATTGACACCCAAACACTCTGAAATGTTTGTATTGGAGCTTCTGATGTGAATTCCAAGCAGTACTGCATGTCATTTCCAAATTTCTGGCAGAGTGAATTGTGCCATTGTGGTGTTTTTCTCACAGATGGTGCCCAACTGATCCTACTAAACTGTGTAGTTGCCAAAATCAAAATACAAACAATGCACATGTGCGAAATTAAAAATATAGAATGGCAACAATTTACCCATTGTACCCTCTCTGTGTATATATATATATATATATATCTGTATGCTTACATACATGTCTGTATGTATGTGCATATGTATATATGCCTGTATGTATGTACATAGGTTGTGTGTGTAATGTGAGTATATATATATATACACACACAAACACACACACAAGTAAAGAGCCTCCTGTAGTGCGACATACTTTCATCCTGATGTCAACAGTTGGAATATTCTCACTTGGCAGAGATAATGTCTTCCGTTCAAACCTGATTGTTGCCAAATTCCTGATTCTTAGCAGTGGCAGTGGCAGTGGTGGTGGTGGGGGAACGACAGTGGCAAATAAGTTGATTTTTACCGTTGCGGTGGTGTTGATAGTGGCAGAAATGATGGTGGTTGTGGTGGTGATGATGGGGGATGGGGGTGGTTGTCAACAGTGGTGGTAGTGATGGTTGTGGCAGCGGTGGCAAATAAATACCTGGTGGTTATGCATGCTTGTGGTTGTTATGGTGGTCGGGGTAGGTGCATGTCTGTCATTGTATTAATGGTGGCGAGTGGTATAGATACATGGGTTAGTAAGTCAGTAGGTAGTTGTGGGTGAGTGGCGATGGTAGTAGTTTTGGATGGTTGGAAGTGGTGTTCAATGATGATGATGATGATGATAGTAGAAAGATAGTGGTGGAAGATATGGTGGTGGTGGTGGTGTTTGTAGTTAGTTATGTAGGGAGGTGTGACAGTGGTATGGGCGATGATGGTAGTGGCTGTAGTACTAGTAATGGTGACAGTTTGCTGTTGTTCAATTCCAGGTCAATTATAAACAGACTTATAATCAAAAGCATTCCAGCTGTGACCATCCTGTTTTTTCCCAATGTGCAAGGAGCCCAGGACTCCCTAATCTAACAAGTTCTCTATTTTATAAAGTCATTAGGGTGCGAGTTGAGGAAGATTTAGCTGTTATTTCTAGCAGGTGGAGTAATCACATGAAGATTACTTCATTGACACATGGTGGTGCTGGTGGTTGTTGTAGGTGGGTGATTGTTATTACTGTATTATTAGTATTATTGGTAGTAGTAGTAGTAGTAAGTAGTAGTAGTAGTAGTAGTAGTGGTGGTGGTTTTAAGCTTTTAACAGTGATGATGTAACAGCATTAGTGCTATTGATTACCTCATGCTGATAGACCCCACCCTCACCATCTCATCTCTACTTTACCCACTACCATCTACTCCACTGTCTCTGGCATCACCACCACCATCACTACCACCACCACCATCACCATCGTTACCACCACCACCATCACCATCACCACTACCATCACTATCACCACCACTACAACATTACCACCGCCGTTCACCATCACCACCACCACCACCACCACCAATTCTTTCATCACTAGCACCTCTATCACCACATCACCATCACCATCTTCACCACCACCTCTATCACCACATCACCATCACCATCACCACCACCACCTCTATTACCACATCACCATCATCATCACCACCACCACCAATAACAACAACCATCACTACCCCCAACATCACCACTATCTCCACCACCTCCGCCACCACCACAACTAATACTGCTACCGCCTTCACAACACTATCATCTACATCATCAACGCCCCTATCAAAACTCCCACACAAATAGTATCACTATTACCACCCACCATCACCACCCCTACTCGTTGCTAACACTGTTATCCGATTCAACAACGCTCCACCGTCAACACATGCGCCCCATCGCTAATCTCTTTAGATATTTCAATACTTAATACTGTCAAGCCTCGTTAAACTGTATACCGGTGAGCTGGATAACGGATAAACCAGACAAAATCTAAGTTAAGAAGATGGGGTGGGGTGCCGCCGCTGTCCTCTCCCGGCGTCTTCGAGCATCAGATTGTAGGACAGTAAATTCTGAGTACACCACAAGATGAACTCCAATGGCAGTACGAGAGTGTCGCCCTTGCTTAGGGCCGCCAGACACGGACTCTTCCCATCGCCCCGCAGAGATGGTAAATTCAGAATGAATATTAAGTTCACTCAAAAATATAAAAATGTCCCATAATGGGAAACTACTTTTTCCGTTTGCTGTTATGAAATATTGTTTTCCACTCTAGGCACAAGGCCCGAAATTTTAGGGGAGGGGGCCAGTCGATTAGATCGATCCAAGTACGCAACTGGTACTTAATTTATCGACCCCGAAAGAATGAAAGGCAAAGTCGATATCGGAATTTGAACTCAGAACGTAAGGACACACGAAATACCTATTTCTTTATTACCCACAAGGAGCTAAACACGGAGGGGACAAACAAAGACAGACAAACGGATTAAGTCGATTATATCGACCCCAGTGCGTAACTGGTACTTAATTTATCGACTCCGAAAGGATGAACGGCAAAGTCGACCTCGACGGAATTTGAACTCAGAACGTAACGGCAGACGAAATACGGCTACGCATTTCGCCCGGCGTGCTAACGTTTCTGCCAGCTCACCGCCTTCCTGTTATGAAATATTGTGACAGTTATGAAATAACTCTGTATACTCCACAGTTAGCTGTATGTACTGAGTGAATGCCAGGATCATGAGAGTGACAAAAATAAAGGCCAAAGACGAGCAGCATATCCCCAGTACACACCCTGTATTATTTACTTTTACAGCTCTTTCTTAGAAATATTTCCATTTTCTTGCATTCTGCACAGCTCCTTTTAATTCTATATACTAAGCGAAAACTCTTGTTGTCGTTGTAACGATAATTATTTGTAGTTATAAATGCATACTGTAGGATGAGAAAGATGCATGAAGTTTTAAGAAAGTATTTATTTACCGTTACGTTAAAAATACCATACCTCGACGGGCAGGTTATGATAAATCCAAAATCATGCAAAGTAAAATTTATGTTTGTGTTCCTCTTCATTGTTTAGTAGTAATTAGAGAAAGAGAGATAGAATGATGTTGTAAGAGAACAGAATTAGAGCTAGTGAGAGTTGTATGGTGTGGGACGTTGTTTCATAGTTGCTGACAGTGAACTTCATTTCTCCCTCTGACCAAGGTTCTAGCTGGTCAGCCAGACTTCGTTGTCACCGAGGTGACTACTTAGTTGAGTCGTCACTGACTGTGACTAACTGATTTTTGCATGGGGTGTGCTTGCTTATATAACTATCCAGAAGGATAGACCTATCATTGAGAACAATAGATTTAGTTGGTGATCTTGTTATCTCTGTTCTAGCTTTTGGTGAAGTAGAAGAGGTTAGAAAGGGTCAAGTGGTGAAGACATTATTTCGACCTAGCTAAAGGCAATCTGGGGAATGTCAAACTGCTGTCAGAGAAAAACCATTGTTCCACTGTGGGAAAAGTTCTGTTGCAGTGTTGATTTAAATTTGGCTATGGTGGATCGAATCCACTTCATGCTTGCAAGATCTACTACATATTTGTTTCCATTTCTTCGCAGTATTGTTTCGATCTAGACCTCTGGGTTATGGGTTCTAGCACGCTTCCACTGCGTCTCTCTGCGCAACGAGTAATTAAACAAATATATATATTGTATTATTATATATTATCTATTCTGGGTTACATTACTGCTATTACATCATCCATTATCTGTTATTTATTTATTTCTATGCATTGGGCTGTATCAAGTGTATGAAATGTAGTAACTACACAGTATATGCGGCAGCACTGGGATGTTAATTTACTTATTGAATGGCACCATTCTACTCAGCTGATAATCCGAGATTCACATCTGCAAATTTTTCTGGGTGTTTCTTCGTTTGCCATTTTCAGATCAGCCAGAAGCAAATTAATTCTATATACGTTTCCCCAGCGCAGCATAGCAAGCGAGCTTACAAGTTCACTTACAATTCGAATTCATTAGTTCCTCTTCTTGCTTATTTTTGTCTATATTCAGTCTGCTTCTTATATAAGAATTACTCTTTTATTATCGCTTTCACATAGCCTTTAACAAACATTATGTTTCCATGGTGAACGACTGTATGCATAAAATCGTTGAAAATTCCTTAACTGATTACCTTTTTAATAATTCTGTTCTTGCAGTATCGTGATAAAATCTCACTGTCAATTGTTTTGAAATCTAATATGACACACTCAGAAACAAAGATTAAGTGAAGTCGAAGTAGCTTTAAGTTTGTATATTTATTTTAGAGTAATACTTACGCCATACTAGTAGGTTTATCACGGTTGCGCAGTATATACTATGACAACAACACAATATGATTTGAGTTGCTCTGCAGTTTTTGCTGATATTTCAGTGATTAGGTATAGTTCAATCTTTTTTTTTTTTTTTCGCTTCAGAAATAAGTTATAATTAATTAAAAGAAGCACGTGATAATATCTGTGTACCAGAAATTGACAGTAATAAAGTTAGAGACTAATTAATTCCTTGGTGAGGATTTGTGAGGAATATGATATTAACTTCAAATTTTGGCACAAGGCCAGCAATTTTGAGGGAGGGGCTAAGTCGATTAAATCGACCGCAGTACTCAACTGGTACTTCTTTTCTCAATTTTTCGTTACTACCAGTATTTACGTCAATTAAGCACGGGAATTTTTATGGTATTGTTCGTTAATTTCCGTACAAATATTTTATTTTTTTTACTCATTTTTGGAAGGCAACCATTTGCTTTGAAGTAAGAGCAGAAATTGAAAGAGACGAAAAAGTAAACATGTATGTACGTGTATATGAAATGGATGAAAGAAAGTGGGAGAGGGGGGAAGGTGTGTGTTTCATGTATATATTTTTTGCATGTATGTGTAAGTGGCTATCACTCGCGCTCTCTCTCTCTCTCACACACACGCATGCACACATACCTACAAAAAGGATGTAAGCATATGTGTGTACGTGTTCATGAAAGATAATGTGTGTGTGTGTGACAGAGAGGGAGAGAGAGTGAATGCCATTTACACATGCAAAATATATATACATGACAACACACACCTTCTTTCTCTCTCTCTCTCTCTCTCTCTCTCTCTCTCTCTTTCTCTCTCTCACTCACACGTCCATTTCATATACACGTACATACATTTTCACTTTCTCCTCTCTTTCAACTTCCTACTCTCACTTCAAAGCAAATGTAGCATTTTCACTTTCTCGTGTCTTTCAATTTCTGCTCTTACTTCAAAGCAAATGATCGCCTTCCAAAGAAGAGCAAAGAAAAAAAAATTACGTAAATGTGCTTAATTGACGTAAATGCTGGTAGTAACAAAAGGACCCCCTTATTTTATCGATTACGAAAGGATGAAAGGTAAACTCGACAGAATTTGAACTCAGAGCGTAAAGACGGACAAATATCGCTAAACATTTCGCCCAGCGTGCTAACGATTCTGCCAACTTCGCAGCCTTGTGATGAGTATGATATTAAAAAGCAAATATTTTCGCCATGTGCAACAGCAAGGCAGTAGCGACGTTGGATGGGAGAATGGCGGCCCATCCGGATGACGCTTTTGTGGGGAGACACTTTGAAGTCTACAGTATAAGTATTTAGAGGCTTGGCGGTTCGGCAGGAAGCAAACTCGTGGGTTGTCCCGGTTGGCACACATCGGTAGCTATGCCACTGAAGTAAGGGCAAAGATAATGAATTGTCTTTGAAGTATGACTTTGATGCAAATTCTAACTCATTATTTGTTGGTGCCAAGAATCGTGTGAGAGTTACAAAGGAGTTTATCTACCAAATGGCCTTGTAGTAAATACGTCCGTGGTAGAAAAATTCGAAGTGATGTTACCGAGTTAGCTAGACATATGGACATCAAGAATATCAAAGGACAGGTAGCTATGGAGATTTAGAATAGAATGGGTAATAAAGTTATTAATGATGTAGGCGTAGGAGTGGCTGTGTGGTAAGTAGCTTGCTTACGAACTATATGGTTCCGGGTTCAGTTCCACTGCGTGGCACCTTGGGAAAGTGCCTTCTACTATAGCCTCGGGCCAACCAAAGCCTTGTGAGTGGATTTGGTATACGGAAACTGAAAGAAGCCCGTCGTATATATATGTGTATATACCATTCTCAAGAAATAGTAATTCAAAGTGTATATGTCTGTGTTTGTTCCCCCCAACATTGCTTGACAACCGATGCTGGTGTGTTTACGTCCCCGTAACTTAGCGGTTCGGCAAAAGAGACCGATAGAATAAGCACTAGGCTTACAAAGAATAAGTCCATAGTCAATGTGCTCGACTAAAGGCGGTGCTCCATCATGGCCACAGTCAAATGATTGAAATTAATAAAAGAGAGTAAAGAGATGAAGTAATACCGACCAAAACAAATCAAACCACGCTGAAAGAGGTTAAGCGACCTAATTAAATGTAAAGGGCCCCTAAATTCTCAAGTGCATAATGTGAATGCAAACGGGTTAAATTAATGGACATTACTCTAGAGTACCCAACTTTTTATCAATAAAACTTCATACTTTCTCGTAATTTAAACACAATATTCTGCACACTATTGTTATAGCTTTTTCTACTCCGAGTTACGCCGTTGTGAAAATTCGAAATGTTGCTTTGGTTGAATGGTTACACGGCGAGCTGGCAGAATTGTTAGCACGCCGGGCGAAATGCGTAGCCGTATTTCGTCTGCCGTTACGTCCTGAGTTCAAATTCCGCCGAGGTCGACTTTGCCTTTCATCCTTTCGAGGTTGATAAATTAAGTACCAGTTACCTACTGGGGACGATATAATCGACTTAATCGGTTTGTCTGTCCTTTTTTGTCCTCTCTGTGTTTAGCCCCTTGTGGGTAGTAAAGAAATAGGTTACACATCTGTCACGTTTGCCGATGCGGGTTCGAGACCTGCCATTGACATTTCTTTCAATCCAAAGTTTATTTTTCTTTAGCTTTTATTTATAGTTTATAAGGCAGCAAACTGGCAGAATCGTTGGCAGCTGGTAAAATACCTAGCGGTATTTCGTCCGCCTTATGTTTTGAGATCAAATTCCGCCAAGTTAGGAATTTTGCCTTTCATCAAGTTTGCCTTTCATCAAGTTTGCCTTTCATCTTTTGAGGTCGATAAAATAAGTACCAGCTGAATACTGAGGTCGATATAATCGACTCCTCCTCAAAAGCTAGTGGCCTTGTACCCAAAATTTGAAATCATTATAGCTTTATCAAGGAGGAGAGCCGGCAGAATCTTTACCGCGCAGGACAAGATGCTTAGCGGTATTTCCTTCAGATTTACGTCCTGAATTCAATTCCTTCGGTGTCAACTTTGCCTTTCATCCTTCGGGATCGATAAAATAAGTACCAGTCAAGTACTGGAGTCGATGTAATCAATTAGCCACACCTCCCCGCCCACCGAATTTCAGGCCTTGTACCTAAACAGAAACAATTATCTATAGCTGTATCTACTTTGCACGAATGTAGATGCTATGCTACACATCTGCAAATTTTGGCTGGCATAATACACTTGTTAACAGTGCATTATGACTATTCTCAAGAAATGGTAATTCAAAGTATATACATCTTCAATAAATGAATATTTTCCTCTCATTTCATTTCTGAGGTGCCTAAATTCCAGGAAGATGTCTTCAAACTTACCGGTGCGATTAAGACATCACAAACTTTAGACAATGTAATATCGCAGCCAGGAAATACTCTACTATCTCTATTAAACAGTTTGTTTCTGTATGTCTGTTGTGATTGATGATTAGCAACTTGTCAGTAATGATAATAAAAAAGTCTTGTATGTTCCTGTTACCCAACACTACTACTATAATGTAGTCAGTAGATTAAAGTATATTTGTAATCTGAAAGCGAAACTGCATAAAGTCTCTTAGAAACATCAAAAACAAAAATCTCAAACCTGCAATATTCATTTTAGCGTTCTTCCATTCTTAAGACAATAGGGCATTATTTGAGGTTGATTTGGTTGTTAGTTCTAGCAAGCCATGCAGCCATGTAGAATTTACATTGTACACTGTAGCTGTTATTGTTGTTGTATAACATTGTTTGGCCTGTCCTAATCGAACAAAATGTATGGCTCACAGAGATTGTAGGGCAAACAACTAGATGTGATCCAGAGATCAGCAGCGGGGTCTCGAACTGAATCCGCGTTAAATTAGTAACGAGAGATAGATTACAGCATATCAGGCGATTCCTGCCTCATTGCCAGCCAATGGTATTTCAGTTGCGGTCATTTGATCCTGCGATTTCGAGTGGAAATTACCATAGGTTTCCTGCCAACACTTGGCTGTAAATTAAGATACGCGTCACAGTCAAAAGAGATAAGGGACAGAGGTCCTTGAGAAGACAGGTTTCTTGGTCACTGTTCAACCCTGGGTTAAAAGGAATCGTTTGTCTATCATGAACATATAATTTTCCCGCCTCTCAGAGCAAGAAAAGTAGCTGGCTGATTCTTAGCCAAAACACAGCACACATACAAGACTCTCTACTAATACGGCTTCCGGCAAGTAACGATTGTGTTTGTTAAGTTTATGTATAAATAAATGGTCTCATTACAAACCTAAAACGGACTTGTTTTTAAATGGGGAAACAGCACGCAGCCAAATTCAGCCCTACCAATCATTACTCTTTTACTTGTTTCAGTCATTTGACTGTGGCCATGCTGGAGCACCGCCTTTAGTCGAGCAAATCGACCCCAGGACTTATTCTTTGTAAGCCTAGTACTTATTCTATCGGTTTCTTTTGCCGAACCGCTAAGTTACGGGGACGTAAACACACCAGCATCGGTTGTCAAGCGATGTTGGTGGGGGGAGGGCACTGACACACAAACATATATATACATATACATATATACGACGGGCTTCTTTCAGTTTCCGTCTACCAAATCCACTCACAAAGCTTTGGTCGGCCCGAGGCTACAGTAGAAGACATTTGACCAAGGTGCCACACAGTGGGACTGAATCCGGAACCGTGTGGTTGGTAAGCAAGCTTCTTACCACATACCCATTCCTGCGCCTCAACACTGAGCTAATCGAACTTCCACAAATCTACTGCTCTGGACCTCCCACAGCTCCGTCTGGTGGAGGATCACACTTCACAGTTTGACTAATTAATTGTTGCGCAGTGTTGCAGCCAGGAAATACTCTCCTCACTCTATTAACCCGTTTGTTTCTGTACGTCTAATGTGGTTGTTGTTTAACCCCAAGAACAGCTCTGATTAAGCAAATCTCTGTTCATAAGACATTCCAATTATTATAATATCGTTTTTTGATGATCTACATTATTTACATTATCTAGAATATTCATACTGTATTAATCGATTAAGAAGCAACTTAAGAGAAATTCAGTTGTTATTTCTAGCAAGTCAACTGACCGCATAGAGGCACCCACAACCGTAAGTAGTGGAGCGTAAGATGAACACGGTCTGAAAGTGAGATTTGCTTCGCTTTGCAATCACTATTGGTACTGTGCACCCTATCGCAGTGTTTGGAGATTATTGATATTGTTGTTGCTTAAGAATGTGTTCTTTGGGCGGTTGGGAGTCGTTTAACGTTATTTTCTATGTCATAAGTTAATGAGAGAGAGAGAGAAAGAGAGAGAGAGAGTTATTAGTGTATGACGTTGCAACGTTCCTGAGTGTTGCAGATTTCTCAATTTTTTTCATTAGTGGGAGAGGATGGTTGTATAACTTGCGACGTGAACTGTCCTTTGTATTTCCACATAATTTTATATTTTCACAATGCCATCTTGTTATTTGCCTTTTTACATGTTTTTGTCAACCTTATAGGCGCAGGGGTGGCTGTGTGGTAAGTAGCTTGCTTACCAAACACATGGTTCCGGGTTCAGTCCCACTGCGTGGCACCTTGGGCAAGTGTCTTCTACTATAGCCTCGGGCCGACCAAAGACTTGTGAGTGGATTTGGTAGACGGAAACTGAAAGAAACCCGTCGTATATATGTATATATATGTATATATATATATATGTATATATATATATATATGTTTGTGTGTGTATGTGTGTGTGTGTATGTGTGTGTGTGTGTGTGTGTGCTTGTGTGTCTGTGTGTCCTCCAACATCGCTTGACAACAGATGCTGGTGTGTTTACGTTCCCGTAACTTAGCGGTTCGGCAAAAGAGACTAATAGAATAAGTATTAGGCTTACAAAGAATAAGTCCTGGGGTCGATTTGCTCGACTAAAGGCGGTGCTCCAGCATGGCCGCAGTCAAATGACTGAAACAAGTAAAAAAGTAAAAAGAGAACCTACCTACCTGTCTGTCTGTATTAAGTAGCAGTTGTGTACTGAGATCGATCTAAACGACTGCTCCCTCCACCAATTTCAGGCCCTTTGCCTATAGTAGGAAGGATTATTATCATTATTATTATTATTATTATTATTATTATTATTATTATTATTATTATTATTTTTATTGAGTGAGAGAGCAGTTCATGCCATCAAAGTGACACTGGGGTAAAATATACGAAGTCCAATATACCTATCATGACTACCCGTCTGATAAAGGTACATCAGGCACATGCATCACAACCATATGTGCGCGACATGGTGATCTCATATCAAGATAAACAGCACATGACCTTGCAGGTGGGGCCCAGTTAGAATTTTCTTCAGGTTGAGTAGCCCATCCCGCTCAAACGGTCCCTGAATAAGGGTTGTTTAAGGATGTTGAAAGAACCACCCATGTTTCCAGAGGTGAACTATTCAAACCCCAAAGAATCCCTCTCAACACATGGCTATGATGCTCCCCCACTACTTCTGCTCGTGATCAGAGATGCACATATCGTCAGCCACTAAGGGACATGCTCAACTGGTTAAGGTCAAACAACTGACAAGCAAATCTGTGGTATTGAGTAGAAAATTTGCTGTAGCCCATCTTTTATACCAAGACAAAACAATGTACATGATAACACTTCCAATCAGTTAAGATCAGAAGCCATGAGAGCCACTGCCTGGTACTGCATCAGGGCATTTATTATTATTATTATCATCATCATCATCATCATCATCATCATCATCATTATTATTATCATTATTATTATATTTGCTGCGGAATACATCGGACGTGTTTTCGAACGCTCCAAGTAAGTCCAGTTCAAAATATCTACTTACACCAGGATTGGTATCCTTTGTCAATAATTATTTTATTCCAAGTTGTGAATAGAAACACCAAGAATCTATTACTTGTTTTTTATGGTTGCGTAGCCCCCAGAGGAGCGATTTTCAGTCCACCAAATAACTTCAGTGGGCATTAAATTTAATTGAATCAAATGCAACTCAACGAGATGGCAGAGCGCGTCTTGAAAGAGTTGAGAAAACACAAAACAAACCCTGCCACCAATATGGTAATGAATGAAGACTTTCCTCCCCTTCCTTCCGTCACAGGCAACAATACAGGGAAAGGGGAGGGGGAGAAGAACAAGATTATCATGGTACAAAGTTCAACTAACAGTAACAACAATAGAAGGACAAACACTAACGGCGGGAGAAGCTGCTGCAACAGTGACAGCAACCGCAGCAGTAATAGTAATAATAGTAGTGATAGCAACAACAACCACGAAAAAGACAGCAACGGCAGTGGCTGTAGCGATAGCAACAACAACAACGAGAACAAACGTGACAACAGCAACAACAACAAAACCAATACCAACAACATCGATAAGAACAACGACAAAACAACAACGGCAGCAGCAGCAACAGTAAGAACAACAAAAACAACAACGAGAACAATACCAATAATAATAACAAAAACAGTTTTGAAGCAGCAGCAGCAGCAGCGCAGACCAAACACCGTTTTACCGTAGACCTCACAAACAGAGAGCAGATGCTACCACAGGCATGGAAACTAATAAAACAAGAGAAGAATTGGGCAAATCTGACAATCCCATCAGAGGCAATTGAAGCAGACACGAAAAGAGTGGCTTTGATATCCCAAGTAGAAATTAAAGCGGAGCTGAGGTGCATCAGAAATGACATCAAATACATAGCGAGGGGCAAACAATACGGCACCATTTCGGTGCTGTTTAAGTCAGAAGCCCTCGCTATGAAACATTCAATGACCCCCTGCAGCAAAACCAGCAAAGTCATCATGTACCCCTCCCACAGGGGGAAACGTACAGCCTGTGTCCGCATTCCTAGAATCCCACCAGGACTAGATATTTTGATGGCTAAAAGGTGGGTGAATGTAGCAAAAATGGCACGTGTGAGTAGACCTACTCTATTAATGCGTCTGCAGGCTAGTGAATTTGAGAGGGAGAAGGGTGCTCTTCGCAGATGCCCTCGAAGCGTCGTGTGGTTCAGGAATGATGGGGTACATGAGCTAACTCCAGGTGGTTATTCCCCCCTATTGGGGAACTTTCATTGTTACATTCTTTTTGTTGGTTATCATTGTTATTGTTTTACTTGGGTACACGTTCTTTTTCTGTGTAAAATCTCCACTGACCATGTCTACAGTATCGTCGCCTATATGTCGGCCCGAGTGGCTAATAAATGAAATAATAATAATAATAATAATAATAATAATAATAATAATATTATTATTATTATTATTATTATTATTATTATCAAACTAGTTAAACCATTTAACCAATTAATTGTTCGATCTTTCGATTAATTGGTCGGTTAATCAAACAATCAATCAGCTAGGATTGTCAGTGTTTGTTCGTTGTCCTTTGCGATTCATCGAGATCCGAAGCAGACCTGGAGTCAAAGGGGAATGCCCTTGATGAGGTCGCGAATGGTGATGAAAAGACTTTGACAAACTTAGCTGATTGAATGACCGAACGATTAATAAAAAAAGGAAAAATCGATTGTTATTTGGTTAAATGGTTAACGCGTTGACTAATAATAATTCTTTCTGATCTTAGCACTGGGCGAGCAATATTGATGGAATGAAATGTCGGTTACACCAACCCTAATGCTTAACTAATTATTTTATCGACCTCGAAAAGATGAAAGGTAAAGTCGACCTCGGTGGAATTTGAACTCAGAACGTAAAACTGGAAGAAATACTGCTAAGCATTTTGTCCGATGTACTAACGATTCTTATTTCTTTACTGCCCACAAGGGGCTAGACACAGAGGGGGAAAACAAGGACAGACAAACGGATTAAGTCGATTACATCGACCCCAGTGCATAACTGGTACTTATTTAATCGACCCCGAAAGGATGAAAGACAAAGTCGACCTCGGCGGAATTTTAACTCAGAACGTAGCGGCAGACCAAATACCTCTAAAGTATTTCGTCCGGCGTGCTAACTTTTCTGCCAGCTCACTAATTTAGGTTGACTAATAATGATAATAAAAGAAGCGAAATAGAACCAGTGCATGTGTTATTATTGGCATACTGATTCCCCGACTCCACTGGGATAAACAAAAAAGTTCATATATTGTTGTGTATCGTTATTTGTTTCTGATGTTCAAATCTGGTTGTATGTCGTGGAGGAGTTGTAGCGGAACTGTGGTGGGCGGTTGACCCTGGACACTACTTTTATGGAAGTGGCACTTTGGTGACTAGTGTGCAAACTTGTGTAGCGGGAGGAGGGTGCCATCTCAAAAGCTGCTCTTGGTGGAACACACTTTAGCAACACCATTGAGAAATTACTAAATAGTGAGGACAGTAGTAACATATTCCGTTTGGTAAATTATAGTTCCAAATCTAAATCTATAGAATATATTTTCCTCATGTTACCGTTGTTAACAGTCTTCCAAGTCTCGTGGCTCCTATGTGTTGCAGAGATACTCTTGTTGGTCTGTGTTTATTGTATCTCAAAAATGAATCATCAGAAATGAAGAAGGCTTGCCTTCAGTTCGGTCAACGTAATACATGTACAATGAAGAACACATCTAGTTTTGTGACCCTTGAATTGAAGTGGGGCCAAATAGTTGAGAGGTACTTTTCAGCTTTGATAAGCTCCCATATAATTTCAAGGTTGTCTCCTACATCGATCTTCCACATCTGATCCATGTATATATAGTGACGGCATTATTTACAGAGATTTAGCTATCCAGGACAACACCGTGTTGGAGATTACCCTTTGATAGAAACTTTTTAATTACTATTCTACATACCAACCCTATCGTATGCATTAAATTAAGATGTTCCTAATATTAGAACAGAGACTTTCTCTCCACCTCTGTCGCTTTGTCAGCTGTTACAGCTACATAATTTTATTTGTTGAAACTTTGAGTTGGAGCTAACAGGTTTGTCAGGCCATCACTAGCATGAACCAGCTTGAAAGCTAGCCTGCTCTTTTGGCTTATTCTTCATGTATGTAGATGATATCTTTATACCGAATCCCTCTCACCTGGAAACCAACATATATCACAAATTTAACGACATTGACGACCACATCGAATTCGAAATTCAACACATCGACATCAGCTCTCTCTCTCTCTCTCTCTCTCTCTCTTCCCACATGTGTCTTTCCCTCTTTGTCTCTCTGCTTGATTTCCTACTATTGATTACAGAGGAGGAATCCATGTAATTTTTATAGAGAAGCTGCCAGCAGGAAGCCTATTTGTGCAGCATGAATCAGATGTACTCAATAAAGCTGAGGCAGTTTACAAACAAAATAAAATTTACTGGATATACAACAAGTGTAGTGAGGTAGGAGATAAAGTCGTCAATAGTAACTGATTAAAATTTTTTTAGGCAACAGCTACACATCATCTTTCGCCAAATGCCATCTTGCCAAAATATCCCCCAAGGAAGTCTTACACTCCCAGAGACGGCATGTGCTTCTTGAGGCTGCCATATTTTGACAACGGAACTACTGATGCAATCCACAGTTCAATCCGTTCTTGTGGAAATTTATGACTGGCAATTCCGAGTTGACAGCTAGTTGTGTTCACAGTAGAAAACTTACCCATTACTCACGTAAATAATTACTTGATGGTGTATGAAGTGAACAGAATGACGCGGATCTTAAATCGGTATTCAGAAGGGAGCCAATACAAGACCACTTAACCATATAATCACAGAACGAAGACTAAAACTAGCAGGCCATGTACTCTGGCTACCAGAAGAACACTATTCTAAAAAAGGTTTCAAATGGACACCACTGGTCGGAAAAAGAGAGGAAGATCGAAACTACAAGGCAAAGAACATTCATAACCGACATGGCTGGACGCAGAGAAAACTACAGCCCAAAGAAACCAATGACGTCAACTTGCTGCCAACATACTCCAGAGCACAAGAGGAACTGATACTGATGATGCATCGGTAGGGTTATCCGAAAACTACATATCTGCATCAAGGAATACAGTTAAGAAATTCTTGAAGAAATGCTGTACAACAAAAATCATGTCTACCATCAAAGTAAAGAACGGAACATTGGTAATTTAAGGATCAAGACTATCCACATAAATAAACTGAACCCATCTGTTAACAATAGAAGCGAACTATCCAAAATAGATTGTATATAATAACAATACCAGTTTGTTCATTACACATACATTTTACATATAAATACCAGATTGTCTCCATTCTTCATTTTCTTTTGAAATATCAAGTTTTTCGAAATATAAGGGAAATGTAAAGTGATAGTTTATTTTCCTTTTGTTTCACTGCAGTATTTTTAATTTGCGTTACACTGGCTTCTAAAAATATTACCCAGTCCATTATTCAAGGCTTCATTTAAACTAATCTAATATATTTATACATACACATATACACACACATATGAACACATATTATATATTTCCACATACGTATATACATACATGTGAGTGAGTATGTGTGTGCGTGTGCGATGATATGTATGTGTGCTTGTGTGTGTGCGTGTAAGTATGTATTTATATATTCATTGAGACAACTATCATTCGCCAGTTCACAGGCGAATGATGACTATATATATGTGTATATATATATATATATATATATATATATATATATATACACTAATACGTATATATATATATATATATATATACACACACACACACACACACACATATATATATATATATATATATATATATATATATATATATATATATATATATAGGGAGGGATGTACTTGCATAGCAAGTGATTTGATCTGAGATCGTGTGCTGGAACGAAAACAATGAGATGCAACACAGATTTTTGTCAGTGAACAGGTCGCGGTCTTATAGCGACGAAAATATTTTGACAAATTAAACTTAAATGTTGAAGTGAATCAAACGGCTTTTGTGTGTTTCTTAAATGGCTTACAAACACCTTCCACGCTGCAATTGTATATATATATATATATATATTATATATATATATATATATATATATATATATATGCACATATATATTATATATATATTATATTTATTATATAATGCATATATATTATATATGTATACATGCATGTATATATATATATGTATGTATTATAGATAGATAATAGATACATACATACATACGTGTTTACATACAGATGCAAGAAAAGAAAATAATCAACAAAAACGTTGGTGTAGTAGTATATGTGTGTGTGTATATATATATATATATATATATATATACGTGTAAGTGTGTATATTCGTGTGTATGTATGTGTGTGTATATGTGTGTATACGTATATATATATATGTTGTTCAAAGAAATCCCAACTTTGATTTTCACGTTTTATTCACAATCTTATGATAATATAATATAACGTAATATAATGAAATGATAGAATATGAAATGTCCATTCTGAATGAACTAGTACTTTCATGCATTAAACTATGCAATCTTCACGTTCGTGTAGTAGTGCTAACAGTTATGCTTTACAATTAACAACTGTAGTGGGATGGCTAAACTGTGTGACTTAAATACATTTGTATAGGCTCCACAATGTTAATTTTTGCAAACTGTATTCTGATCAAGCTGTGTGTGGCTTTACGAAATTACTTAAGTTGATTGGTGTTCTCTTTAGGCGTCATGGTTTGTTGAACATGTCAGGAGACCTGTATTTTGACCCTGGCCAAAGCAATAATTGTTGGGCTAGTTTTGGAAATATTGTAAACATTTCCCAGGGATTTTACATTTTAATCTCCATCATCACCATTATCATTTCCGTTATTGTCGTTGTAGTGGTAGTGGTGGTGGTGGTGGTGGTGGTAATGGTTGGAGTAGCTGTGGTAATAGAACTTTAATCACCAAGACAAGATAATTTTTACTGACTTTTCTCTTGACTTGGGTAGTATTTTCCTGCTATCGTCATCATGAGAAACTTTAGTAATTTTGTTGTTGTTGTTTGTGGTAGTAGTCGTAGCTGTAGAAATAGTACCTCTAAGTATTAGTATTATTCTTTATTTAGCTTGGGTTGGAATTTATTAATAAAATTTTTTTCTCTGATTTTTCTATCAATTTCACTTGGATTGTGTATTTTGTAGAATGGAAGCCTTATAAATATTTTCCGACCACATTTTGCTAGATTGTTACTCAAAGATATCTGACGGATATCTGGTTTACTCTATGTGTGTGTGTGTGTGTACGTATATATATGTAATATATATATATATATATATATATATATATATATATATATATATATACGACGGGTTTCTTTCGGTTTCTGTCTACAAAATCCACTCACAAGGCTTTGATCGACCTGAGGCTATAGTAGATGACACTTGCCCAAGGTTCCACGCAGTGGGACTGAACCCAGAGCCATGTGGTTTGTAAGCAAGCTACCTACCACACAGCCACTCCTGCGCCTAGCATATATATGTGTGTATGTGTGTGCATTTATATACATATATAGACCAACATCATAAATACAAGTCTATATATATGTATGTTGTATGTGATTGAGCATATGTGTGCGCGTGTGCGTATGTACGAACATAGATACGTACATAAGTACGTAACTACAGATGCTTATGTTAACTTTTTGCAACCGTCTGTACATTCAGAAAGTAACATCTGTAAGAAATATCGCCAGTAAGATCAGTTGCAATGAACTGTTGATAAAATGTGCGCGCCTCAAACATGCTGTCTCAGTAAATGCAAGTTGGTGTCACTGTGCTGCAATGTTAGAAATGCATTTTGTATGATGTGCTGCCATGACATGTGCAGCATGATGTAAACTGGTGAAGCTGCAAAGGAGTTGCTGTATCATACATGCATCATTGTAAGCGTGTGTCTGCATCAGTATGGATCATATTTGTTTGTTTATTTCATATCGCAGTTTCTGATCGATAGTGTCGTTGGTTACATGTTTCCAATAGACCAATCGCTGACTTATTGTATTTCTGTCGGCGAAACTGACAAGAGATTTCCTCAAACTCAGTCTATATCAAAGGACTTTGTTCTTAAACCACCGGTTTTTTTCTGTTTCCTCGTTGGTGTTTATATCTTCAGTCAATATACATTGGTGAAAGATACACGTACACACACACACAATATATATATATATATATATATAATATAATATATATATAATATTATATATATATATATATATATATATATATATACATATATATATATGTATATATATATATATTATATATATAAATATATATATATATTATATATATGTATGTATATATATATATATATATATATATACACATATATATATGTATATATATATGTATGTATATATATAAATATATATATATATACATATATAAATATATATATAAATATATATATGTATATATACATATATATATATATGTATATACATATATATATATATGTATATACATATATATATGTATATATATACATATATATATATGTATATATATATACACACACATATATATATATATACATATGTATATACATATATATATGTACACACACACACACACACATATAATTTGTGTATGCATGTCCCTCTACCCCCATCACTTACTTTCGCATGTAGCTATCGATTATTCTCTGCTGTTACCACAGTGCTGTACCATTGTGTTTTATTTTCTTGCTTCTTACTACTCTTTGTTGAAATCTTTACTTCATCCAGTCTCTCACTTTATCCTTTGCTTTCTCTTTCTTTCATCGCTCTTTCATTGTATTTTTCTTCCTCCCCATTGCTGCAACAAACACTACCGGCATTTCTTTCACCTCTCTGCCTCCTTTTTACCTCCTCTCTTTAAACTTCCCTTACCGCCTGACTGTCTCTCATACTATTACCACCTCTTACTTGTCCTTGTCTGACGCTCTCTATCTTTTATCGTTTGTCGTTTCTTTTTAAATTAATTGAAGCGGGAAGTCAAATGTAGTGGGTGTAAGTTCAAATTATAGTCACGACCAAATGTAATTTTCCGATTTATTAGCGATGCACCACGCATGAATAATAAAGTAATTTTAAATAGAAGAGAAATTAAAGAAATGTGATTTTAAATATAAATGTAATTATGTGAAAGAAAGATGCAAATGATTTTGCAACTGTGAATCTAAATAAAGTACAAGGTGATATAGAAATGTTAACAACAATGAGAGTGAGAGAGAAGGAAACTGAGAGAATAAGTGAAATTCTTGGAGACAATAGATGTACAGTAACAACAACAATTTCAAATATTTGGATACTGGTTTTCAAATAAAATTTAAAAGTGGATTCTTCTTCCAAATACATGTAAACATTAACTCTAAAATAAACCCTAATAGGCGCAGGAGTGGCTGTTTGGTAAGTAGCTTGCTAACCAACCACATGGTTCCGGGTTCAGTCCCACTGCGTGGCATCTTGGGCAAGTGTCTTCTGCTATAGCCCCGGGCCGACCAATGCCTTGTGAGTGGATTTGGTAGACGGAAACTGAAAGAAGCCTGTCGTATATATGTATATATATATAAGTGTGTGTGAATATGTTTGTGTGTCTGTGTTTGTTCCCCTAGCATTGCTTGACAACCGATGCTGGTGTGTTTACGTCCCCGTCACTTAGCGGTTCGGCAAAAGAGACCGATAGAATAAGTACTGGGCTTACAAAGAATAAGTCCCGGAGTCGATTTGCTCGACTAAAGGCGGTGCTCCAGCATGGCCGCAGTCAAGTAAAAAGAGAAAAAAGAGTAATAGAACTTGTCCTATTTGCAAAGAGAAATATATTAGCGAGACTTTGCCAACGTTCAAGAATTCATAGACAGTATATTAGGCAAGTAGTATTAGGTAAGATTCCATTGGGGAAACGTCTAGAAAGATGCAGAAACAAAAGATTCAAAGAGTTTTCCTTACCACAAATCCCTAAGGGATGACCCAAAATACTGGAAAGAAAAAGAAATACATTTTATAAAAAATTTTCACTGAAAATAAACGTAAAAAGTATATATATATAAAAACATGAGAAATTTTTATTAAAAACAATTACTTTTCCAGATGAGCCAAACTAAATAATCTCTAGGTATTATCAATGATGTTCTCGTTACGCTTACCGAAATTACTGGAAAAATCAACACACACACACACCACACACACACACACACATTTAAAAACGTTCCCAAACAATATGTTGAATTCTCTAGCTAAGCAGACTAATAGTTGACCAAGAATACTGTCAGTCGTTCAGTGACTAAAAGAGGCAACAATTTATTGCAATAAACTGTTTGGTCTCTTTTGACTTGTCCTCAAATCAACCATCCCAGAAAACACCTCTTTATTTCGCTATTTCTTCATTTTATTTACAATTTTTTCTTCCTTCTCTAACCAAACCTCAACAGATCTCTAATATATACTTTCTTTTAAAATCCCCCCACCTATATACACACACATATATATATATAATATATATATATATATATATATATAATATATATATATATATATATATATTATATATATATATATAGAGAGAGAGAGAGAGAGAGAGAGAGAGAGAGAGAGATAGATAGATAGATATAGATAGATAGATAATAGATAGATAGATAGATAGATAGATAGATAGATTTCCTCTATTTACATAATATGGAGGTCTCTTTCTTTCTTTTGTTAACTTACCGTTTTTACCAATATATATATATATATGTATATATATAGACACACACACACACAGATTCAAAATGGCCATCAACGTCTCAAATAACCAATCCCAAAACATTCTTTCTTAAAAACCCAAGAAAACAAATTCAGCTCTTGCCATTTTTGAAGTAACTCACATATATAAAAGGGATAAATTTTCAATAACCCACTATTTAGGATGAATCCTTGAAGGGCATGAAAGCGCTCGATAAGTAGTATTTATCGAAATCTTGAGTACGCACGCACACCTGCACGCAAAAACGCCCCGTGTATGCGTGTATGTATGTATGTATGTATGTATGTATGTATGTATGTATGTACGTATGTATGTATGCATGCATACATACATGTATGTATATGTGTAGGTTTCTTTGAAATGCTAAACTCCTAGATCCAAGGTTTCTTCATTGGAATTTCGACATCAACAAGGTATTTTTGTATGTATGTATGTATGTATGTATGTATGTATGTATGTATGTATGTATGTATGTATGTTTGTATGTATGTATGTATTTTTGCATGTATGTATGTATGTATGTATGTATGTATGTATGTATGTATGTATGTGTGTGTGTGTATGTGTTGTATGTATGTATGTATGTATGTATGTGTGCAGATTTGTATGTTTTTGCTTTATGTATGTGTCCTCATGCAAATATTTGAATATCTAGACGTGCTCATATATATTTAAATGATAAACTTCTGGAAAGTTTTACAGATTTTTACAGTTCTAGTGATGGATTGGATTTTTTGCCTTCGAATTAGCTTTCTCCTTTCTGTTTTGAGAAGCCTTTTTTCTCAAGATTGTTATTTAGGCAGTGTGTTACCAGAGCCCTGAATAGAGTAACTGCAGATTTCTCAATAATTCAGCATAGGTATTCTCTTTTTCACTGTTCTTCAGCTTTATGTTAATATTCGCTGAGCAGCTAATTTCCACAACTATAGTTTCTCTTCTCCATCCCAAACCATTATATCAGGTCTGTTGTGCTTACATTTTATTGAGGTCTTCACTGAGACATTCCACCAGTACTCCTTTTTAGTATGTGTGTGTGTATGTATGTATGTATGTATGTATGTATGTATGTAGTATGTATGTATGTATTAAGTCATCCCATAAATAATGTCCATAATTTTATTACGTAATTTCCACCAAATTTTACAGTATTCTAAAACGTCAAATGGTATTGATTTATACGTAAATGAATCTGGTAACCATTAATTTGATATAATTTATTTTTATAGAATAGTCTGACTGAATTAATTACTAATATTAACCCCTCAAAAATAGACGTATGGAAGGAACATTTAAAGTGCATAATGCTTTATGAGTTGAAAAGGGAAAACAGTGCAGCAAAAGCAACCCGAAATATCCATTCTGTTTATGGGGAAGAGTGCTTGAACCAAAGAAGTTGCAGAAGATGATTTGCAATCTTCAAAAATGTTAATTTCAGCCTAAGAATTTGATGATGGGCTTGAGAAGGATAATGCTGTGTCAGTTGAAGAACTGGAAAGTAATCTCAATTAAAGCTATTCAACTGTTTACTGCCATCTTTAACAGCTTGGAAATGCGCCCAAACTCAGAAAATGGGTTCCCCATGATTTGACAGAAGCCAAACGAAAATCACGAGTGGATATTTGCTCATCTCTTCACTTTCGTGAACGTATCTCACCATTTTTGGACAGATTAGCGACTGGTGATGAAAACTGAATTCTTTTATGATAATGTTAAGTAATGCAAGTAATGGTTTGGTTGCGAAGAACAGGTTAATCTACAACCAAAACAGGACCCCCTGAAAAAAAAGGTTTTTCTTCCTGTTTGGTATATGACTGCATTGGAATCATCTACTTTGAGCTGCTACCAACCAATGCAGTGATTTCTGCTCACACTTATTCCCAACAATGTTGTTTTGTTGAAAAATAGGCCTGCTTTGGTAAATCGTGAGTGGCGTTTCATCAAGATAATGCAAGGCTTCACACTGCAAAAATTACGTCAGAAAAAATTGAAGAACTTCTCTGGAAAAAATCCTTCACTTGCCTTATTTCACGGACCTCGCTCCTTCTGTTCATATTTGTTTTGAAGCTTACAAAATCATTTAGATGGGTTAGCCTTCAGAAGATGAATGCATGCACGTATCAATCCATGTATGTTTGCATGTACGTATGTGCCGGTGTATGTATGTGAATGTGTGGACGAAGATTTCTTTATTAGTATCAACGGTCACTCCTTATAATATACAGCTCAGAAAATTTAAAATATTAACAGGAATATCTAAAATGGTAGAATACTTAACTTAATGTGCTAGAGAAGCGTGTTCAGGGTTTCCTTGTCCTAACAAATTGGTACCAGTAATATCGGCTCCGAATTTTGGCACAAAGCCAGAAGTTCCGACGGCGGTGGTAAATTGATTATATCACCCCCGCCCCAGTATACAACTGGTATTTCTTTTATCGACACCGAAAGTATGGAAGGTAAAATCGACCTCGGCGGAATTTGAATTCAGAACATGAACAAAATGCCGCTAATCATTTTGCCCGGCTTGGTAACGATTCTGCCACCTCGTTGTCTTACCTGGTACCAGTAATATGATTAACACCTCAGAAACGTTGTAAGTGTATTGGGCAGGCTATTATGTTACTTTGCCGGTGAACTTCCTCATCGCTTCAACGATTAGCAGTTCAGCAGGATACGATCTATGGAAGACAGCGTCAGTCTGTGGTCGCCTGTGTGCAGGGCCAAAGCTGAAAACTTCCAGTTATATCCTCTGAATGTTCTTGCCACTTCTGTTCCTATTGCCACTGAACTTATATAAAAAAAAAGTGTGATTGTATTGATGTGATTGTCTTGATTTTCTGAACGTCTTTCGCGATGAATATTATTATAATTAGCTGGGTTTGTGCAGAGCCAGTCCCAATCTTTCATCCTTCAAACTTATATATTTCTTTTACTACCCACAAGGGGCTAAACACAAAGGGGACAAACAAGGACAGACAAACAGATTAAATCGATTACATCGACCCCAGTGCGTAACTGGTACTTAATTTATCGACCCCAAAAGGATGAAAGGCAAAGTCGACCTCGGCGGAATTTGAACTCAGAAAGTAAAGACAGCTGAAATACCTATTTCTTTACTACCCACAAGGGGCTAAACACAAAGGGGACAAACAAGGACAAACAAATGGATTAAATCGATTACATCGACCCCAGTGCGTAACTGGTACTTAATTTATCGACCCCAAATGGATGAAAGGCAAAGTCGACCTCGGCGGAATTTGAACTCAGAACGTAACGGTAGACGAAATACGGCTACGCATTTTGCCTGGCGTGCTAACGTTTCTGCCAGCTCGCCGCCCTCTCATCCTTCAAACTTATATTGGTCCGATGTAACAAGTGGTATGAACCAATTGAGTTATTAGGATGCAGGATTTTATGGAAATACATTACTGTTCGGTTATTCAGAGAATGTTCAGTCAGAACTTGAACCTAACTTGAAGTTGAGTTTGTAAACAACCAAACTGTTTTTTTTTTTCAAACATTTATATAGTCCGGTCCTACGTTCGTGCTCTTTGGTTTAATATACAAATAGTCTTTCGCTCTCATTTCCCAACATTTCAAAAGTGATCGAGACACTCGTAAGCAACCATCGCCTTCACCCCTTCAACCTCTTTCTCTTCTCACTAGCCAACTCTTAAATATATCAATTTTGGATGCTACACAGAACTTTGTCGGTCAATTTTAGACACACATCGATACCTGAATTTTAAATCAAGTTATCTAATACATACTATCTATCCAAGAACATTTGCACCGTTGATGATGCAATTGTCAGAAAAGAACAACAAAAGTATTTTGAATTTTTCCCACTAAATGGTTCTGTCGAATGTTCTAGAAGGTTGACTAAGTGTTTTAAAAATCTGGAATACCGAACTCTTAAACTGAACAACTTCAGATGCAACACCGAACTTTGTCGGTCACTTTTATTGTAAGGCCGCCTCGCTCTTTCTATTTAGTCTGTCCTTAATAACCATGAACAATTTTCGTGTAAATAACTGAAATACTTTATGCAATGAAGACATTCTAACTACCACGTTCACTTTCTCTTGTACGTTGTTTTATTCAAATAATTGTTGTACATATGTAGATACAAATGTTCCGGATAATGTAAAATATGGAAACTTATATAAATAACAGTGCGGTCATTCTCAACTACATCCACAGCCAACCTAAAACTGTGTGCTACCAAAGACAACTTCTTGACCAAACCCACTAAAAAATTAATATTTGAGTCGATATCCAATATCTTAAAAGCTAGAGCCAATTTTGCAAAATTAATGTCATTTTTAGATTCAGTCCTCCCAAAATACTCTGAATTCATTTAAATATTCTTGGCAACTAAACAATTTCTTTTTTGGAGAATATGAGCAATGTGACCAACATAATTATTTTATTAACAACTTTCTTTTCATACATTGTGATATTGTGAAAAATAGCATCATTAGTTATAGATTTTCAACAGGATACTTACTGGTTCACTGCATTCACGATGGCGAGAGGGTCAAGAAACCGTCTGTGCAAATCATAGAAATAAATACCTCAAGGTATTTTTGTTCAAAGGCTTTACTTCATCAGTTTTTCTCGTTGATATGTACAACTATACATTGGCACTTAATACACACATACACACATGTATGTATGTATGTATGTATGTATGTATGTATGTATGTATGTATGTATGTATGTATGTATGTATGTATGTATGTACGTACGTACGTATGTATGCAAGGAGAGGGGCATTTACAGTTTCTGTCTAGCAAACTTCTCTTAACAAAGACATTGGTTGACTCGATGCTAAGGTTGAAGACACTTGGCCAATATCCCAAGAGTATAACACAATAATAATATCACCATCAGCAGCATCATCATCATCATTGTCGTTGTCGCTTACGGTCCGCTTTCCATGCTAGCATGGGTTGGATGGTTTGACTGAGGACTGGCAAGCCAGGAGGTTGCACCAGGCTCCAAACTGATTTGGCAAGGCTTCTATGCTGGGGTCAATGTAATCAATTAGTCCCCTCCCACCAAATTTCAAGCCTTGCGCCTATAGTAGAAAAGATCATCATCATCATCATCATCATCATCATCATCATCATCATCATCATCACCATCATCATCCTTACTATTATTATTATTATTATTATTATTATTATTATTATTATCATTATTATTATTATTATTATTATTATTATTATTATTATTATTCCCTCACTTTCTTTTTTTTAAACCTTTGTGTTCCATCCTTTTCAGTATATACTATGTATACTTACCTTTTTTTTCTTTTTTCTTTTATCATTTCATTATATGTAAGCCCCAACACTTTATGTCTGCCTTTGTGTTGTCCTTGTGGCAAGTAAATGAAATCATCATCATCATCATCATCATCATCATCATCATCATCATCATTATCATTATTATTATTATTATTATTATTATTATTATTATTAAGGTAGTGTGTTGGCAGAATAGTTTGCAAGCCCGATATACCAGTTGTTCACTTGTTACGAGGCAACGTGGTGTGTTCTTTTTAAGTTTCAAGCACTTTGCCATGAATCCTTATACTGCCAAGTAATGCTGTTTTCTGAATGTACTCTATTTTCATTTTTGTGCCTATTTTTTTTCTCCCACTTTTCAGTTTCTTTGCTTAATGTACTGGGACCACTGACAATTACTGGTACAACATACACCTTTTCCAACGACCATAGCTT
>NC_042997.1:127693769-127696269 GCF_006345805.1 Octopus sinensis | reverse complement strand
AAAGAATGTGTGTGTGTAATTGTATATATGTGTGTGTGAGTGTGTGTGTGAGCATGTGTGTATCATATATATCTATATATATATATATATATATATACATGCACAAATATTTACGTTTTATTTATTATTTTGCACATTACTTAATCATCGTTATATGTTTTATCTTATATTTAATCTTTCTATAATATGTAATGTTCTAGATGGCATAATATAATTTAATTTTTCATTATTGAATTGATAAAAGGTGGGTTTTTTTCTAATTTATATATATATATATATATATATATTATATTTTGTGAAATTTGATTTAGTATTCTAAATTGAATTTTTCCCTGTAAGTTTGGAATTATATTCCCTCATATCATTATTATTATTATTAATATTATTATTATTATTATTATTGTTATTATTATTATTATTATTATTATTATTATTATTATTATTATTATTATTATTATATATGTATACACATACATACACACACATATATGCACAGGTAGACATATGCATATGTGTATATTTGTGTAGAAAAATAATCTTGATATATTAATACATGAAACCATTAAACTAAGTCCCAAAAATTTGAAGTTCAAATAATTATGTGTGTGTGTGTACTTTGTTTTCCATACATGGTTCGTTATGTGCCTGATGAATATGTTTGAGATATTTCTCAACATATGAAACTGTTAGTAACACTTATAGACATGTATTGTGTCCTTTAAATAAATAATATATATTTGCTTGACAAAAAGCGGTGCTCCAGCATGGCTGCAGTCAATTGGCTGAAACAAGTAAAAGAATAAAAGAAAGAAAGAATGTGTGTGTGTAATTGTATATATGTGTGTGTGAGTGTGTGTGTGAGCATGTGTGTATCATATATATCTATATATATATATATATATATATATATATCTTTATAATAATAAAACAGAAAAATTAGTCAGAGGTAATGAAGGCATCATTTCTTAGTTTATTGTTTATTGAGAGGTATAAAAGATCTCATTTTCAGAAATTAAAGGTGTAGGAGTGGCTGTGTGGTAAGTAGTTTGCTTACCAACCACATGGTTCCGGTTTCAGTCTCACTGTGTGCCACCTTGGGCAAGTGTCTTCTACTATAGCCTCGGGCTGATTAAAGCCTTGTAAGTAGATTTGGTTGATACATCGTATATATGTATATGTGTGTATGTGTGTGTGTGTGTGTGTGTGTGTATGTGTGTCTGTGTTTGTCCCCCCCCCAGCATTGCTTGACAACCGATGCTGGTGTGTTTATCTCCCTGTAACTTAGCGGTTCGGCAAAAGAAACCAATAGAAAATGTACTAGGCTTACAAAGAATAAGTCCTGGAGTCAATTTGCTCGACTAAAGGCGTGCTCCAGCATGGCCACAGTCAAATGACTGAAACAAGTAAAAGAGTAAAAGAGTAATACTGCTTAAACATTTTTGTCTACATGTTAGTCTGTGTGTCTCTCAGCAACAAAGAGGTTGACTCTTAAGCACTACATATATGTATATAAGTATTTCATTTTATCTCTTAAGGATAATTCAAAGGCCTTTTGCACTTGTTTAAATATAATAGAGAATTTTTCTTTTTTCATCAATATTAATATACCATTCTGTATACTACCAAAAACTTTTTATTCCAATACATATACACTCATATTTATACATACATACATCATATAACATACACATATGTGCACACACACACACATATGCAAGCAAACATCTTATGGCATACCCACACCTGCAGTGTATTTGGATGTGACAAGACCCTTCACTACAGGAACTGTCCTGCGAAAAATTCACCACTTAGACTTCATTTTGTGAGGAGAACTGTGAATGACATCATTGTATCATAAGATACGTGCATTTGTATGTCATTCTGCTTTGGCAGCTGTGGAAACCGAATCTGTTGCTCACATCCTAATAAGAACAAAATTATTCTCATTGAAATAGTTTATGCTATGTTTGCTGATGTGTGTAAACTTAAGTTGAGCTAGAATTAATTAAATAATCTCACCTAAAGCATCATCATCATCATCGTCATCATCATTTAACATCTGCTTTCCATGCTGACATGGATTGGATGGCTCCTATCTGATCCAACAAGGTTTCTACAGCTGGATGCCCTTTCTAGTGCCAACCACACTGAGAGTGTATTGGGTGCTTTATACATGCCAGTCAGGCAGCAGTGGTATCAACCATACTTGAATGGTGCTTTTTACGTGCCACTGCCATGGGAGCCAGTCAGGTGGCACTTTTTACATTTCACTGGCACAGGAGCCAGTCAAGTGGCACTGGCATCGATCACACTTAAATGATACTTTTTATGTACCACCAGTACAGGTGGGAGTCAGGTGGTACTGGCATCGGCCATGACAATGGTTTCACTTGACTCAACAGGTCTTCTCAAGCACAGTATATTACCCAACAATTGAAGGGTACTTTTAAACAGGTACTTTTAAATGGACACTGAAGCGATGAATAATATATATTTGTGC
>NC_042997.1:127681269-127688769 GCF_006345805.1 Octopus sinensis | reverse complement strand
GATGGTGTTTTTATGTGCCACCATGTTCCCACAGCACGGAGGCCAGTCGATGCGGTACTGGCTACGGCCACGTTCGGATGGTTTTCTTGTGTGCCACAGGCACTGGTACCACAAAGATACAAATTCCATTGATGTTCATCTATTTTGATTGATTTTCACTTGCCTCAGCAGGTCTTCACAAGTGTCACAAGAAGGAAGGTATGCACAGGTGGATCGACTACGTCTCAGGTAGGGGCCACGGGATATGGCCTGACTAGTCCTGCCGGGTCCTCTCATGCACAGCAATATATATATATATATATATATATATACATACATATATAGGCACAGGAGTGGCTGTGTGGTAAGTAGCCTGCTTACCAACCACATGGTTCCGGGTTCAGTCCCACTGCGTGGAATCTTGGGCAAATGTCTTCTGCTATAGCCCCGGGCCGACCAATGCCTTGTGAGTGGATTTGGTAGACTGAAACTGAAAGAAGCCTGTCGTATATATGTATATATATATATATATGTATGTCTGTGTGTGTTTGTGTGTCTGTGTTTGTCCCCCTAGCATTGCTTGACAACCGATGCTGGTGTGTTTACGTCCCCGTCACTTAGCGGTTCGGCAAAAGAGACCGATTAAATAAGTACTGGGCTTACAAAGAATAAGTCCCGGGGTCGATTTGCTCGACTAAAGGTGGTGCTCCAGCATGGCCACAATCAAATGACTGAAACATGTAAAAGAGTAAAAGATATATATATATATATATACATATATATAAACAATAATAAATCTCTGAGCGAAACCGGTCCGTGTGTAGTATCCGTATCCGTATCTTCAGGGAGGCTGATCTCCCTTTGCAGGCTGGCAAGGACACCGAGATGGTGTCAGCTCTTCTGGTGACGTTGATGTTCGCCTGGGGCTAAATGCATCAGTAACACCCCCACCACCCCGCCCTGACCCTAGCCACATTCAGATGGCTGATCCCCCTTATGTTATATATATATATATATATATACATATGTATATACATATATATATATATATACATATATATATATACATTATACATATATGTATATATATATACATATACATATATATATACATACATATATATACATATATATATATACATATACATATATGTATATAATTCATACAACATTTATATCTCAGTAATAAACAAGAAGTATTACACCCCATATACATGGGTAAATATGTTTGTATTGGGAATAGACCTGTTTGGTTGCCAGTTAAAACACTGACTTAGAACCAGTTTTATTCTTTTTTTCTCTACCTACACTACAATCATTAGAATCACCTTCAATACTAATTAAACCATTGGGTAAGAGAAACTAGACACTCCTACTGAAAACTTCCCCAGACTGGCACTTTATTTTATTTTATTGACCCCGAAGGGATGAAAAGCAATGTTGCCCTCAGTGGCCTCTGTATTCACAAGATAAAGAGAGCCTGAACAAATGCCATTAAGCATTTTATAATGTCATACTAATGATTCTGTCAGCTCACCATGTTATTAGAATGTCTACATAGCCAATAACACTTTAAGTCTCAGTAACTAGCATGGCTGGTCTATCAGTGTGAGATCATCATCATCATCATCATCATCGTTTAACGTCCGTATTTCATGCTAGCATGGGTTGGACGGTTCAACCGGGGTCTGGGAAGCCAGGAGGCAGTACCAGGCTCTATTCTGATCAGGCAGTGTTTCTACAGATGGATGCCCTTCCTAATGCCAACCACTCCATGAGTGCAGTGGGTGCTTTTTACATGCCACCGGCACAGAGGCCAGAGGAGGCTGGCAACGTCTATGATCAGTTGGTGCTTTTCACATGCCACTGGCACGGACGCCAGTCAAGGTGGCGCTGGCATCAGCCACATTCAGATGGTGCTTTTTACGTGCCACCAGCATGGATATCACAACTACAATTTCCATTTGATATTTATTTTGATGTTGATGCACTTGACTCAATAGGTCTTCTCAAGCACAGCAGGTCACAAGTGCCAGTAAGCCAATGCTGGTAATGATCATGCTCGAATGATGCTTTTTACGTGCCACTGGCAGTATATGTTATACATTACATATGTTATACAGTTCGTACAGAACAGTACAATACGTCACATCTACTGAATAGTAAACTCACACACCATATATAGTACAGTTTATCACATTCCTTATACAGTATATCACATCTGTGAAGGCACATGGTCTAGTGGTTAGAGTGTTGAGCTAACGATCATAAGATCATGGTTTCAATTCCCAGACTGGCTGCACATTGTGTTCTTGAGTAAAACAGTTCATTTCACATTGCTCCAGTTTATTCAGCTGTAAATAGATACCTTGTGACAGACTAGCCTTCTGATCAGTGGTGGTGGCAGTGGTGCTGATGGTGGTGGCGGCGGCGGCAGCAATGGTGGTGGTGATAGTGGTGGTGATGGTAGTGGTGGTGGTGATGGTGGTGGTGGGGGGGGGGGGCAATGTTGGCCTGCTTCAGCTAGCCATTGGGGAGGCATCATTCGAAACCTAAAACGAAGCAAAGGACATTGTGACTAGTGAATTATAACAACATCCGACAGACAGCCTGGTCGATCATATGATCACATGATATCACATGATATCACATCTATTGAACAGAATGGAAAAATCACATTTTACTAAACATTACAGAACACCACATAGAGTGTCCTGTGCAGTCAGTACAATACATCCGTACACCTACTGAACAGTATACTAGTTGTATATTATACTGTACAGTAAAGTCTATTGCATATGTTATACAATATATTACAATTACTGAACAGCACAGTACATCACATATACTGAATACTAAAGTGGATCACATATACTGTGCTAGTATACAGTCAGTAGAGTCAGTATGGTACAAGATATTAACTATACTGTATAGACTATTTCCATTCAAGTTAAACCACACATATACAGACATAACTCCGCCATTCAACAAACATCCATTCTGAAATCTATTTATTTATTCAATAAATCACCAGAATCTCACTAAATTGTTATTGATTTCTTTCAATCTGAATTTTGGGATGATTCCTATCGATTATTGAATTGGTGTCTATTGAAGAAATTGCAGAAATACTTGGAATAAATATGCCAACTTTCTGGTTTTCTTCCTTCTATATCTTAGACTTATCATAATATATAGAAAAATGAACAACAGCATTTTCTGTGACTTACAGTATTTTTATCATTGGGATATAACTACTATTTTAGATGCTATGGCCTAAATTTATGAAGTAACCCCTAGCTTTTATAAGTGGGCGATGCGTCTCTGTCAAATCTCCAGTATATTTCCAACTGAATTGCTGCCTGGCTGCCAGACATATGTGTTAGGTTTTAGCCTTTTGCAGGACAGTGATAACTGATGTAGTCTTTTGTAACAGAAAGAATTTATCTGTAAAATATTGTTTATGTCACGTAATATCGCTACTTACCTCAAAAACTGCAACTCACATACACATACATATGTACACATGCACACATGCATACACACATATATGGACGTATACACACATATACATGCACACAAACACCCACCTTCCTACCTACATACATGTCTGTCCATTTATCTGTCTATTTATCAATCTACATTCATATATACATATGCATTTATGTATGTATGTATGTATGTATGTATGTATGTATCTATCTATCTATCTATCTATCTATCTATATATATATATATATATATGATGATGATGATGATATATGTGGGTATATATATATATATATATGTGTGTGTGTGTGTGTGTGTGTATATATATATGCATACATGTCAGACTTTAACAATACATTCTAAAAGCAAAAAAGCAATATGCATACATAATAGTAAATGTGGATACATACCTCAACCCATATATATGTACATATATATATTATTTATGTATATGTATAAGTATATCCATATATATGTGAGTGTATATATATGTATATTCACATATATGTGTGTGATATATATGTATATACACATATGAGTGTGTGTGTATATATATATATATACATGTATATATACATACACATAATATATATGTATGTATATATACTATATATACATAAGTGTGTGTGTGTGTGTGTGTGTGTATGTGTGTTTCAATAAAATTTCATTATTCTAACTTCAAGTGGGACAAATTCCTATATATCCGATGGCATTACCATTCTTTCCAACGATTTTTTCATATTTTAACATTCCATGTAAGTTTAACATTAATTTCCCAGACCACATCCATTTTCCAGCATATTACTTCATTTCCAACCTAGAAAACTTTGGAAATATCTTTTTCCTCTTTTGCAATAGATATGGAAGGAAATAAAGATCAAAACACAAGAGTTGATCTTCTGGCAGATAACTCCAACTAACACCAACTAAGCACTGACATGGACTTGACTAAACAGCATGTGGTTGAATTAATAAAATGTTGTATGAATTCACCTCCAGGTGTAAATGGCCTTCTAGCTCTCTTTTTAATCCCCTCGAAATTGCTTCCCTAAAGTGATCTCGATAATGGACGATTCCAAAAAATTCTGAAAGAATAATTACATAAACACTGATGAAGATGGTGTTAGTGTGCTACACCTTTATCACTTGCCTCATAACAGGTAACTGTCTCATAGGTAAAATTATATACTAAAAACAGAGAGCTATTCCAATACTCTCTTTACTTGTTTCAGTTATTTGACGGCGGTCATGCTGGAGCACCGCCTTTAGTTGAGCAAATTGACCCCAGAACTTATTCTTTGTAAGCCAAGTACTTATTCTATCGGTCTGTTTTGCCAAACCGCTAGGATACGGGGACATAAACACACCAGCATCGGTTGAGAAGCTATGTTGCGGGGATACAGACACACATACATATATATTTATACATATATACGATGGGCTTCTTTCAATTTCAGTCTACCAAATCCACTCACAAGGCTTTGGTCGGCCTGAGGCTATAGTAGAAGACACTTGCCCAAGGTGCCACGCAGTGGGACTGAATTCAGAACCATGTGGTTGGTAAGCAAGCTACTTACCACACAGCCACTTCTGCGCTAATATAGTTATATGAAAGGAAATAATAAGCTTGACTGTGTGGTTAAGAAGTTTGCTTTCCAACTGCATGCTTTTGGGTTCAGTTCCATTGCACAGCAGCTTGGGTAAGTCTCTTCTACTATAGTCCCTTGCACTGGCTAACAAAAGCCTTGTGAGTAGATTTTACAGCTGCTGCTGGTGCCACATAAAAAAGCACCCAGTACACTCTAAAGTTGTTGGCATTAGGAAATGCATCCAGCAGCAGAAACCATGCCAAAGCAAATAGCAGAGCTTAACGCATGTCCTCTGGTCTGCGGGCACCTTTCAGACTGTCCAACCCATGTCAACATAGAGCAATAGATGGTAAATTGATGTATATATATGTATGTGTATGTTTGCGTGTCTTTGTTTTAACACCACATAGAAATATGTCTTGTCATGGAGGACTATCACCTTGCTTGCAGAGTTACAGGCTGCATTATTTATTGGGGAACTAAGGAAGATCTCAGCATTTTCCTCAAATGATATAATTTAAAAACACATCGAATCTGAACATTCACACACACACACACATTTAAATACATACAGACATATGTATGTATATATATATATGTATGTATACATATATATATATGTGTATGTATACACACACACACACACACACACACACATATATATATATATATATATAATATGTATGTATATATAGTTATGTATATATATATATATATATATATACATAACTATATATACATACATATATATATATATGTGTGTGTGTGTGTGTGTGTATACATACACATATATATATATATGTATACATACATATATATATACATACATATGTCTGTATATATATATATATATATATATATATATATATGTATGTATATATATAAATAAGAATAAGATCATTATTTAAATATCGAACTTATCAAGTGGCCAGCAAGGGAATAAAAACCTTCAAAGGTAATAATTATTTTTAAAATTATAATTTAGGGTATCTAAGAGATACCACCATGCTTGAAATAGCATCCAAAACTTGACTCTAAAACCACATTATACAGAACCAGGAGAGAAGATGAAAAGACAAAATAAACTAGCAAAAAAATTACTGGATTATTCCAGATTCCAGATTTCTGGCTTTGCATAAGAAATGCTTTGCCTCTTCAGTAGAATATACTTACATATATATGTAAGTATTCGTATGTTTTATATATATATATTTGTATTTATGTGCTGTGTTTGTTTCTTTTTCTTTCCTCTAATATAATATAATATAATATATATATATATATAAATACATACACACACATATATATATATACATACATATATATATATATATATATACACATATATATATATCCATACATACATAAATACATACATACATACATATATATATATATATATATATATACACATACATACATACATACATACATACATACATACATACATACATACATACATACATACATATATATATATATATACACATACATACATATATATATATGCACATTACCAAGATGACGACAAAGTGCAGACGACTGGCTGGGTGGATCCTAAGAACATTCAGAACCAGAGATAAGGAAACCATGATGGTCCTCTGGTGGACATTCGTCCTCAGCCACCTGGATTACTGCTCACAACTATGGTCACCCACCAGTGTAAAATTAACAGCGGACCTTGAAGCAATCCAGAGAAGATTCACAAAGAAGATCGTCTCTTTGTGAATCTTCTCTGGATTGCTTCAAGGTCCGCTGTTAATTTTACACTGGTGGGTGACCATAGTTGTGAGCAGTAATCCAGGTGGCTGAGGATGAATGTTCACCAGAGGACCATCATGGTTTCCTTATCTCTGGTTCTGAATGTTCTTAGGATCCACCCAGCCAGTCGTCTGCACTTTGTCGCCATCTTGGTAATGTGCATATATATATATGTATGTATGTGTATATATATATATGTATGTATGTATGTAGAAGATCGTCTCTTTGCAACAGCTCAGCTACTGGGAAAGGTTGAAACAGCTAAGACTCTACTCCCTGGAGAGAAGACGGGAGAGGTATGCAGTAATATATGTCTGGAAGATCCTGGAAAGAATTGTGCCAAATTTTGGCATTGTAAGCTACACCAATGTTAGAACGGGACGACACTGCATAGTGCCAAAGATCCCAGCAATGCCATCATGCTTCAGGACCAGCTTCTGCAACAGCCTGGGTTTCAAGGGCCCACAGCTTTTTAATATTCTCCCAAAGAGTCTGAGGAACTTGCACAAAGTAGATGTAGCAGTTTTTAAATCAAAGCTGGACATCTTCCTGTCGACAGTCCCAGATGAACCTACCTCACAGCAAGAGGTGCAAATGAGAGTAGCTATATCAAACTCAATTCTTCACCAAGTGCCACATATTAGACGAGGTTCTTCGTAATAACAGTGTAGCACAAAACGGC
>NC_042997.1:127671269-127676269 GCF_006345805.1 Octopus sinensis | reverse complement strand
TCATCATCCTCATCATCCTCATCATTTAACATCCATTGTCCATGCTGGCATGAGTTGGACAGTTTGACTGGGCTGGCACGCTGGAAGGCTGCACCAGGATCCAGTCTGATTTGGCATGGTTTCTACAGCTGGATGCCCCTCCTAACACCAACCACTCTGAGAGTGTAATGGATGCATTTACATGCCACTATCACAGGTTTCATTTGTTTGACACTGGTATCTGCAACTTTCCTTGGCTTGATAGGTATTCTTCTCAAGCATGACATAATACCAAAGGTCTTGATTATTGCCTCCTTGAGGCCCAACACACAAAAGGAACTCGACCACTTTACCTCCATGAGGCCCAATGCTTGAAAGGAACTTAGCCACCTTTGTTTCCGTGAGGCCCATTTGAAAGGAACTCAGCCACCTTGCCTCTGTGAGGCCCAATACTTGAAAGAAATTCAGCCACATTGCCTCCAAGCAACCCAGGAGCTTAGCTGAATGCTCGAAATGAACTCAGACACCTCACCTCTATGAGGCCCACTTGAAAGGAACTCATCCACCTTGCCTCCGTGAGGACCAACACTCAGAAGAATCTTAGCCTTTTTGTCTCCATGAGGCCCAATGCTATATATATATATATACATGCAAAACTCCTTGTAACATATATACATATATACATATATTATATGTGAAATTTGATTTAGTATTACTAAATTGAATTTCTCCCTGTAAGTTTGGAATCATATTCCTTATTATCATTATTATTATTATTATTATTACTATTATTATTATATTATTATTATTATTATTATTATTATTATTATTATATATATATATATATACATACACATATATATATCATGTAATGAAAATGAAGAGTGTGAACACAACAAATCAGTATATATTTACATATTAGTAGTCAATTTCATATTCCCTATATACGTCTTGATTTACCTTCATTCATATTTTTAAATTAAATTGTATTATGAATTTAAAAGGTAAAAATCTCTTCAAGGCAAAATTGATATAAATTCATTTACATCATGAAGGATGAAGAGTTTCTTGCAGACTGAAATATTAGCTTGTGTATGTGTGTGTGTGTGTGTCTGTATTTGTGTTTTTGTGTGTGTGAGAGAGCATATGTGTCTTTGAAGTTCATTTTAAAAACAGCTAGAAGTTAAATGACAACTACAGAGGACAATGGCTAGTAGTAGTCCTGAAAAACTAGGTCATGCTACTATTCACTCTTTATGAAATGTAAGTTTATTTTTTTGAGGCTGACAACCACTTCTATCCCTACTCACTTGCCAAAAGAATAAGAAAATAAAAAAATGAAAAATATAAATATATATTAGTAATTATCCAAATCAATATATTTAACCTCTACTTATTTAATTGAGAAAAATTTAATTTTATTACAGGTTTTTATTCCTTTTGATCTATTAGTCTGTTCTGTTGATAGTTCAGGTTATTATATATTTAGTTAAATTAATATTGATATGTGTGTGTGTGTGAATATGTAAGAGCTCTTATAGTGGACATTTCATGTCAAAATATTTTAAATTTGGTATATAATGTTTGTGTGTGCATGTGTACAACAGCTGTTGCTGTAGACATTGGATGTCAATATATTTATGATCTGGTCACTAATACTTATGGCTGTATGTGCAACAGCTGTTACTGTGGGCATTTGGTGTCAATATAGCTTAAACTTGGTCTACAATTTGAAAGGACATATGTATGTGTAACACAAATGCATTTATATACATCATCATCGTTTAATATCCGTTTTCCGTTCAAGCATGGGTTGGACTTAGCATTGGTTGGTTATCAGCTTTATTACATTATTACATGCACGTATGCTCATGCACACATGCAAATATATAAACACACATGCAATATATATACACACACAAACTACCCCTACCCCATATCATCATCATCATCATTCTCATCGTTTAATGCCTGCTTTCCACGCTGGCATGGGTTGGACGATTTTGACTGAGGGCTGGTGAACCAGATGGCTGCACCAGGCACCAATCTTGATCTGGCAGAATTTCTACAGCTGGATGCCCTTCCTAATGCCAACCACTCCCAGAATGTAGTGGATGCTTTTTACATGCCACCAGTATGGGGACCAGTCAGGCGGTACTGGCAACAACCTCTATATATATTCATATATAGCCAAAACATATATATATATATATATATATATATGTTTTGGCTATATATGAATATATATAGAGGTTGTTGCCAGTATATAGCCAAAACATATATATATATATGTTTTGGCTATATATGAATATATATAGAGGTTGTTGCCAGTACCGCCTGACTGGTCCCCATACTGGTGGCATGTAAAAAGCACCCACTATATTCTGGGAGTGGTTGGCATTAGGAAGGGCATCCAGCTGTAGAAATTCTGCCAGATCAAGATTGGAGCCTGGTGCAGCCATCTGGTTCACCAGCCCTCAGTCAAAATCGTCCAACTCATGCCAGCATGGAAAGCGGGCATTAAACGATGAGAATGATGATGATGATGATATGGGGTAGGGGTAGTTTGTGTGTGTATATATATTGCATGTGTGTTTATGTATTTGCATGTGTGCATGAGCATACGTGCATGTAATAATGTAATAAAGCTGATAACATCTAAAAGAAGCTGCTTCTCTATCATTCATCTTTGGTGAATGTAGCTTTGACAATGAGGAACTGATGTCTTGAGACATTAACCAATAATCATCAAGGGTTTTGACCCTGAACCATAGCACCACCCTCTTGTTTGTGGGTTAACCCTTTCATTGCCAACCTGGCTGAAATCGCCTCTGGCTCTGTAGTACAAATGTCTTGTTTTCATAAGTTTTGAATTAAAATCTTCCACCAAACCTTAATCACAATTTATATTACTAACACTCGCTTAATGGTAACTAAATTACTTTAATAAATTCTTTGGTATATTTAAAATAATTAAAAGAAACACAGAGCATCTCAAAATAAATACGGTAATGAAAGGGTTAGCAATATTGTCCAAACCTCTTTTCAACTCCTTCTTTCGGTTTCCAACTTAACTCCTCTTACTTCATAACCAACAAAATGCACTTTCTGCACCTCTCCTATCCTGCACACAGCTGCACTTCCCACTCTTTCTCTTAATGCAATGGGTGTAAACATTCTCCATACTAACTGGATTGGTAATCTTCAACAGCCAGCCTTATTGGAATAGCCATGCTGGGTACTTCTTCTCCTTTCAGTCTAGCAAAATGTTCTGCTACTTAGCACTTTTCCATAAAATGGAAAGGAAAATTTAAATAGTTTAAATCTTTCATAATAATCAGCTCCAGAAATTCATTTATTTTTCTTATAAAGATCATATGGTACTGCATTTTGGGACCTTTGGATTGATGCTAGTTGGTAATGATGGCCAGTTAATAAAACTTGTTGCAGTTAGGTTTTTTTGGTGATGGAAGGGACAGAATTAGTAGTTGTGTTGTTGACTTAGACCAGTTTTCCATCTTCAACTCAGTAGTAGTTGCTTGCTTGCACCAGTAAGAGTTGCAGTATTGTTGGTGGTGGCTGTTGCTGTTTCCTTTTCTACACTACAAGAATTTAGATGTGGTTGGTATTTGATTATGAAGGACTTTTTTTATTGTGAAGAGTTATCCCTGTTTGAAATGGATCTCTGATCCC
This sequence comes from Octopus sinensis, assembly GCF_006345805.1. Taxonomy (NCBI): domain Eukaryota; kingdom Metazoa; phylum Mollusca; class Cephalopoda; order Octopoda; family Octopodidae; genus Octopus; species Octopus sinensis. The sequence goes on along the minus strand of NC_042997.1, from coordinate 127,672,597 downwards.
TCTGTCAGACTAAAACATATAAAACAGTTTGATGATCCAAATTTTTTACCGTTGGTTTTGTTATTATTATTGTATAGAGTCTGCTCTGTATTAGTATTTTCTTCATTGTACTGGGATGTATTTACTCTATAAGATAGCATGTATTTGGGGGATTTGGCTAATCCTTTTTCAGTTACAATATGTTATAGAAAAATGATATATACATAGCTCCAAAAGATTTTTTATTCTTTCTCTGTTTAATTCATCACATTCCTTTCTGCTGAAGAGCGTAGGATTGAAATATAGAAGATTTTCTCACCTTCCCAAGCATTAAACTAATACACCTGTTTGTTGTTTATACACCTGTCTTTGTTTTTTGTTTTTCTGTAAATTTCAACTATATATAGTGCAGGCGTGGTTTTTTGTGATCAATGAGTTTGCTTCCTAACTCTATGATTTCAAGTTCAACCCTACTGCATGCACTTTATGCAAGTGTTTTCTCTTCTATAGCCTCAAGCCAAACAAAGCCTTAAGAGTGAATTTGGTTGAATATATATTGTTGTCATCGTTATCCTCATCATTTAACATCTGCTTGCCATGCAGGTATGGGTCTGGACAATTTGACAGGCAAGTAGCAAGCTGCAGGACTGCATCAGGTTCCGATATCATCATTGCCATGGTCTTTATGGCTGAATGTCCTCCCTAATGCCAACCACATTACAATGTGTACTGGGTGCTTTTTATGTATCGCCTGTACCAATAAGCCTATTGTGTGCGGGTGAGTGTGTGTGTATGCATGTGTGGATGTGTTTGTGTGTATGTATCTGCATCTATGTGTGCATGCACATGCGGCCTTTTGCCTCTCTTTGTCTTGACATCACATGATAGTTGTTGACGAATGTCATCATGTTGCAAATAATGTCATTCATTTTGAATCTTCTATGAAAACATATCCAGTCATAGGGAAACATTATCTTCCTGGAAAACATGTAAGAGTTGGTGACTGGAAGAGCATCCAGTTACTGCAAATCTGCTTCAGCAAATTGCATCTATCCCATGCAAGCAGGGAAAAGCAGATGTTAAAATGATGATGATCGTGATGATGACTATATATGCACGCACACCTATGTGTATGTGTGTGTGTATATATATGAATATATACATATATTTGTATACATACATACAGGTAAATATATACCTATATGTATGCATGTATGAATGTGTGTGTATATATATATATATATATACATATACATATACATATACATATATATATATACACACACATCTATCAATCTATCTATCTCTCTATCTATCAATCTGTCAATCTATCTATCTATCTATCTATC
>NC_042997.1:127566269-127668769 GCF_006345805.1 Octopus sinensis | reverse complement strand
CTGAAAGAATGTAGTTTAAAGAATGCATGATAACATGGAAGTATCAGAAATGAATGATGAAAGGAGTCCATTGGTGCAGAATGTTCCTCGAATATTCTGATATCAAAAAGAGTTACTATCTCATGATTCCAACAGAAAGACCACTGTTTTTTTTTGCAGAAAGTTCTAAAGTGTGAAATATATCTAACATAGACACAAGCTCTCAAATTTGATGGAGAAAGGTAGAGCTGATTACATCAACCCTACAACTTGACTGTTGCTTGATTTTATCAGCACCCTGCAAGTACAAAAGCAAAGCTGTACTTAACAGTATTTGAACTCATAAGTTAACATTTGTGTTGAACCACTACATTTATATTAATGGTGTGTAACAAAGTTATACTCTTTTACTCTTTTACTTGTTTCAGTCATTTGACTGCGGCCATGCTGGAGCACCGCCTTTAGTTGAGCAAATTGACCCCAGAACTTATTCTTTGTAAGCCTAGTACTTACTCTATCGCTCTCTTTTGCTGAACCGCTAGGTTATAGGGATGTAAACACACCAGCATCGGTTGCCAAGCGATGTTGGTGGGGGACAAACACAGACACACAAACATATACACACACATACATACATATATATATACATATATACGACGGGCTTCTTTCAGTTTCCATCTACCAAATCCACTCAGAAGGCTTTGGTTGGCCCTAGACTATAGTAGAAAACACTTGCCCAAGGTACCATGCAGTGGGACTGAACCCGGAACCATGTGGTTGGTAAGCCAGCTACTTACCACACAGCCACTCCTGTGCCTATGTATGTATCTCGTCCAGTGGTTAAAGTGTTGGATTTACAGGTATGAGGTTGTAGATTCAATTCCTCAACTGAATTGTGTGTTATATATTTGAGCAAAACTCTTCATCCCACATTGCTCCAGTTTCTCACAGGAAATAAGAACCAATTTAATGCTTGTAACTCATTTTCTGCTGGTACTCATGCAGCCCTTTCTACTCCAATTGTCATACCATCAATGTTCTGCTGTGGAGGCACATGGCCTGGTGTTTAGAGCAGCTGACTCGTGGTCGAGGGATTGCGGATTCGAATCTCAGACTGGGCAATGTGTGTGTTTATGAGCGAAACATCTAAGCTTCAGGTGGCTCCGGCAGAAGGGAATGGCAAACTTCTGATGACTCTTTTGCCACAACTTTCTCTCGCTCTTTCCTCCTGCATCTTGCAGCTCACCTGTGACAGACTGGCGTCCTGTCCAGGAGGGGAACCTATATGCCAAGGAAACCGGAAAAACTGGCCTTATGAGCCAGGTGTGGCTCGAGAAGGAACAAACAAACACAATGTTCTGCTGGCTCAAAAGGGCACAAATGCCGAGAGGGTTCTGATGTCTGTTCACAATGACAGATGCAATTAAAACCATTACTGAGAGCATGGAACATGGTACTTGTCATGTTATATTTGTTTGCTAGTGGTGGATTTTTCTTTGTTTATCAGAATGAAATGGCTATTTTGAGTGTCAGGCCAAGCATTATTTGTATGAGCATCACAAAGTAAGGAATGACTCAGAGTGACAAAATGTCCCATCATTTAGAACTAACCCATCACAAGCCAACAAGAGACATAAGGCAGTGAGCTAGCAGAAACGTTAGTGCACCGGGCAAGATGCTTAGCGGTATTTCGTCTGCCTTTACGTTCTGAGTTCAAATTCTGTCAAGGTCGACTTTACCTTTCATCCTTTCGGGGTCGATAAATTAAGTACCAGTTATGCCCTGGGGTCGATAACATCGACTTAATCCCTTTGTTCTTGTTTTTCCCCTCTATGTTTAGCTCCTTGCAGGCAATAAAGAAATAAGAAATAAGAGACATACATTGTGGTTCATTATCTGGTAGAAATAGCTGCAAATCCTACTCAAATCCCTTCTTATGACTTAAAAAGGAGGGAGAGAGAGAGAGAGAGAGAGAGAGAGAGAGAGAGAGAGAGAGAGAGAGAGAGAGAGAGGATGAATTGCATGATCCTTGATATAACTTGTTTGAATAAAAGATGAGATAATCACAAGTGCAACATCCTCAGAAAGTCAGGGCTGATTTAAAACTAGACAACAGCAATGAACTTCCCCTTCCACCACATTTTGGGTACAAGGAGTCTTAGGTGGCAGGATCAGAGGTGTTGCTCCTTTTGAGAAATGTGACACCCATCCCTTCTGGTGAGTGGCAACCTAAATTGACAATGGCAACAATAACCATGATGCTGGTTGTGGTGATGCTGATGATGACGATGATGGTGGTGGTTGTGGTGGGGATGATAATGATGATGATAATGTTGGTGGTGGTGGGGATGATGATGATGATGATTCTCCTTGCATTTCTACTGGTGATAATCTCTATGTTTCTGTTGCTAGACAATCATATGTGAAGCAAACTGTTCTACAATAAAACAAATTGAAGAGTAGGTGGCTAAGTATTTTATGGAGTTGGGATTAATAAATTTATTCTTCTTTGAGAAAGAGTTGTGACTTTGAAAAGTCCTTCTTTCAACAAGACATTTTTTTAAGTGGTGAGCTGGTAGTAATATTAACATGTTCGAAAAATGAATAGAGGCAGTTCTTCTGTTGTTACATTTTGAATTCAAATGCTGCCAGGACCAGCTTTGGCTTTCATACTTTTGGGCTCAAAAAATTAAAATCCTAGAGAGTGAACACTGGGGTTGATGTAATCAACTTACCTGCTTCCTCAGAATTGCTGGTTTGTGCCAAAATTTGAAACCAATGAGTAAGACATTTAATAAACATTTAATAAACATTCAAGACTTACTATGAAAAAAAATCTCATAAATGTTTTGGTTATCTCATGGGACTACAATATGCAATGTGTTATTCTATTTTTGAAATGGTATGGTGTCATTTGCAAGTGATTTGGCTGCTATTTCTAGCAGATTGAGTGATCAAGTAGAGGCTGGTTCTGGTGTATTTTAATTGGGTGTTTATTACAGAGGGAACAACATAAAGTGAAATTAAGTTGGAGGATCTAAAACTATAATTTAATTAACACAAAACACAAAGCTATAAAATACACACATAGGACATATACACATAGAAGCAGATACATGCTTGCATATACATGCATACATATATATACATATATACACATACATATACACATATATATGTGCAAATACATACATGCACATACATATGCATACATATATATATATTCACATACATGCACATATATATATATATGCAAATATATACATGCTCATACATGTATATGCATACATATATGTGCATATATGCATATAATTTCATATACATAACATTCACATATGCACATATAAATGCAAATGTGGAAATATATACACTCATACACACACAGAGATACATAAATATACATGGATACACATACACATATATACATATATTTGCAAACATTTGTACATAGCTGCAGATACAGAAATCAACATACATACAGGCATGTATGCAAACACACATACATAAACATACAAATATGTACGTATACATATAAACATGCACTCACATACGTACGTTAACATACACGCAAGCAATAATACAGAGATAAACACACCTGCATACACAGATATGTATATGTACTTTTATAAATATATATATATATATATATAAATTAGAAAAAACACCTTATTCCCTCATATTATTATTATTATTATTATTATTATTATTATTATTATTATTATTATTATTATTATCATTATTATTATTTTTGTTGTTGTTATTATCATTATTGCTATTGTTATTATTATTATTATTATTTTTATTATTATTATTATTATTATTATACACACACACACACACACATATATATATATATCCACACAAATGTACAAATATGTAAATACATACACAAACAAATACACATATACACAAGCCTAGATGCACAAAGGTACGTACACATGATCATACACACATACACACACACACACACATACACACACACACACCCACACACATACACTCACACACACACACATGTGCACACATAGATATATATAGATTTTTTAGTACACAGTTTATCCCACATCATAGTATGTTGTTTTAACACAAGTCTCTAGCAACTGTTTCCACACTGCATGTGTTAATTGGTTCTCACTCTTGTTAGTTCTGTGTTGTGTGGTTTTGTTGTTTTTTATGGCTTTCTGTATAAACTGATTAGTATTGAATAAAACTTTCCTATATCTAACATTTGTCTCCTACTTTTGAACTGTATGTGTCACTACGGGAGGACTTATTATTATTATCATTATTATTATTATTATTATTGTTGTTATTATTATTATAATTATTATTATTATTATTATTATCATCATCATCATCATCATCATCATCATCATCATCATCATCATCATCATCATCATCATCATCATCATCATCATTATTATTATTTTCATTATCATTATTATTATTATTATTATTATTATTATTATTATTATTATTATTATTATAGAGAGCGATGTTATAACAGACATGAGTAGATGGAGAGAGAGAGAGAGAGAGAGAGAGAGAGAGAGAGACAGACAGACAGACAGAGACAGATTGACAGATAGACAGATAGACAGACAGAGAAGTAGAGAGAAAAAGAGAAGCAGAGATAATCTGAGTTGCTGATGTGAAAGACAGTGCACAAAAGGAGAGATGAAGCTGGGGTTTTTTTTTTTTTTGCGGGGGACCAACAAACGTTGACATGTGATGAAATAAGCTGAAATCACAACTGATTTTGTATGTGTAATGTGTCAGTGGAGGGGGAGTCACAAAGAGCAAAAGAGAGATGAAGAGAGAAAGAGAGATTGAGTGAGAGTGGGATGGAGAGAAAGACCGAGAAAGAGAGATAGAGAGAGGCTGCTAATGTCTCACCATTTCTTTAGCCACCACCCACAACTAACAAAAAAAATTATAAAAGCCAGGAGAAACATAAGATTAGCTATTGATTTTTGGATTAAGTTTTTAATTAACTTTATAGACTTTTTTTTTCATCCAAATTATTTGAGTTTGATTTTGATTCAGCTTAATTGATTTTTAAGAATTGTTTCTATCTTTTTCCTCATTTTTTTTGTTATTCTTCTTATATCAAACAAGTTTTTTTTTAGTTGCTTTTATTTCATTTTAATTTTTTTACATTTAATTTTTTTCCCTTCTTCTCTCATTCTCTCATTGAAGATATTTTAAGTTTTTTGTGAACAGATTTTTAATTCAATTTTAATCAGTTTTTGTTAAAACAATCACGAAGATTTGAATAAGCCGACACTAATTACCAAAGGTTTTCATTGGTCGTTAATTTATTTAATGGTCTACTCTCACCTCATTCTGTGGTGGTCTATCTTTAAGTCATTGTGTTGCTCTATCTGTAACGATGTTGGGTGGTCACTTTGAATGCAACACACTGTGAGAGTCTGTCTTTGACTATAGGACTGTATCTCTGAAGGATTGTATTGGTTTATCTCTTTCTACATGTGGAGCTAGCTTTCAATGTGGTACTGTATCTCTAAAGGATTGCTCTGGTTTTTGTCTTCATACAACTATGTATGTCAGTTGTTGTTTTGTTTGTTCCTTCCCAAGCCATGCCTGGCTCATAGGGCCAGTTTCCTGGTTTCCTTGGCGTATAGGTTCCCCACCTGGACAGGATGCTGGTCCATCGCGGGTGAGCTGCAAGATGCAGGAGGAAAGAGTGAGAGAAAGTTGTGGTGAAAGAGTCAGCAGAAGTTCACCATTACCTTCTGCCGGAGCTACGTGGAGCTTAGGTGTTTCGCTCATAAACACACACATCGCCCAGTCTGAGATTTGAACCCACGATCTTTTGACCGCGAGTCCGCTGCTCTAACCACTGTGCCATGTGCCTCTACATGTATGTCAGTCACAGTGTGTGTATACATATATATATAAATAAGGAGTTTATGAATGTGTATTTAAGACTGGTGGTCAAATAATTCAGCCTTTTGAAGGATATAGTAACCCTGGGCTTCCTCTGACCAACAGCATCTGTGCGTTTATATGTATGACCGTTTGTGTACGTATGACTCTGTATGTGTGCGTGTGCGTGTGAGTGTATGTGAAGGGAATGCACTCTTTCTCTCACCAACTAATGTTTCCTCTTTAATTGAGTTCCCCTTCTCTTTTTCCTTGCCTTAAACTCTCAACCTCTCCTCTTCCCCTATTCTTAGCTTCTTTCATCTTCATCAATTCTTGACTCCACTCACATCTGCTGATTTTGGTCTTCCACCCTCAATCCTTACCCTTTCACTCTTTTACTTGTTTCAGTCATTTGACTGTGGCCATGCTGGAGCACCACCTTTAGTCGAGCAAATCGACCCCAGGACTTATTCTTTGTAATAAGGAAGAAATTGTATATGACTTGAGATGTTTGACATCCTGTTTAACAATTATAAATCTCGGGCATCAGAAATCTGCAATGGCTCCACAACTACCGTCTCAACTATAACCTTGGAGCCCCAGTAATCCATTACAACACTTACTTAGTGTACCTAATCATTTAGATCACCTGTGAACTAAACCCCCACACTTTGCATTTATATATATATACATATATATATATATACATATATATATATATATATATATATATATATATATATATATATATATTTATACATACATATATAATTACATATATATGTGTGTGTGTAATTATATGCGTCTGTGTGTGTATTGTGTGGCACATTGCTGTACTCAACAAGATCCATCTATCAACAACAGAACTGGTGTCCTAAAATCAAGATGTAGCATAGAAGCATTGGTATTGGTGCCACGTATTGGTGATGGTGTCACATAAAATGTGCCCAGTATTAGGAAACACATCAAGCTGTTGGCATCAAGCCATTACAAACTAGGAGAACCTGGTCCTGATGTAGTCCCTGGCTTGATCAATCCCTGTCAAGTTATCCATACCAGCACAGAAAACACGTTTAAATGATAATGATTTTTTTTTTTTTTTTTTGCTGTAGTTTCAGCTCATAGCTGCAGCCATGCTGATGCACCAGTGTTAAAATTTTATCGCCCGTAGAGGGACATGAACCCGCAACCACCAGATTTCATCACTCGACAGTACATAAAAGTCTGATACTCTATCGACTGAGCTCCACACATGCCAGCTTAATTTAATTCGTCTGTAGTCGAAGGACACCTGTTGTTATGTCCTGTTATTTGTATTTGTGTAACATTTCTGTTTTGTTTTTCTTTTCCGTCCTTGTTTTTGTATACATTCGTTGCTTTCTTCCAAGGAATGTAATGCTCTTAGCTTATTTTTTCCTTGGGGCTGGCCAGATTAGAGCAATCTCGAGTATAACCAACCAAAATTGCAAAGATAATCTGGAACTCGACTGAGGATAAAAAACTCCGAATGATCCGTCCTCCTTGTTTTCCTTGTATCATCTGTCTGGATATTTTTTTTTCCTTTTTTTTTATTTCACATAACTGTCTGGATGTTTTGTGTACTTGTCCCATTTTTGGATATTATATATATATATATATATATACATATCTATCTAATATAAAATGAATACAAGTAGATCAAATACCATGCAACATAAATGGTTGATTTATTAAAATTATCCCTAGCTCTAGAGGACATATTATAGCGATCAAATGCCAGTTGAGACCAGGTTAACCTGAGAAAGGAAGATAAGCCCAGGAATCAAAATTTTTCTAAAATTGACATGCCTTTAAGGAAAAGGACAAGCTTATTGTTTGGTGATTAGAGGACAGTTGTGGGCATGTGTTTCTATCTCAATACCTGTCATCAGCAAGACAGTTGTCCAACCTTATTTCCAGTAGACTAGAAACTTAGACATATAGAAAAAAGAGTAGAACATGTTTATAGCCATGTCATCTGGTACATAATAATGCCTCTGAAGCAAAATGGTCATATACATTCTAAGTGCTTTCAGTTCTACTTAATATTTAATGTGCAACCAAAGGTGTAAGACATGTGTAACCAGAAAGAGGATTATCTCAGAGATATATCAGATTAAGATATTTGTTGAATATTGTGTCCTGTAGATAGGTCTGATGTGATAGAACAATAAGATAAACTGTGTGTCAGCCGTAAATAATAATGGCATAGGAGTGGTTCTCATAATACATATACATATATATATATAATTATATGTGTGCGTATGTTCAGTGTATACATACATACATACATATACATGTGTGTGCGTGTGTATATACGTATGTATATGTATATGTGTATATATGTATCTATATATATATATGTTTATATGTATGTGCATATCTCTCTCGCTATATATATATATATATATATATATATATATAATATATATATTATATATATAATATATATATATATATTATATATATATATACATATATATATATATACATATATATATAATATATATATATATATATACATATACACACACACACAGAGCTATAGATACATATAACATTCATATCTTTATACTGTGTACATAAAACAATATTTATCTCTCACTGGATGGAGTACATTTTTGTTGATCTTAACAGAACGGTAAACTATACACACATACAAACATACATGCGTACATACATACATGCATGCATACTTATATACATATATATATGTACATACATACATACATATGTATATCTGTATATATGTGTGTGTGTATGTATGTATATATATATATATATGTATATATATATATATATGGATATATACACACACACACACCTATATTTTGTGTTTTGTATGTGAACATGTGAATGTGCGAACTAGTAAACATAAGCATATACCTGACAGATTGTAGGTTTCTAAGAAGAGATCTAAAATCTATATTCATCCTTGAAATGTTTTGTATTGAAGATAACAATTACAGGTAATAACACTGAAAACATTACGATCAGAGATGCCTTCTAATATTTTGTATAACCCATCTTTGAGATGGAAGCGAGTTATTCTTCAACATGAATAAAAGATTTCTTTTCGCTACACACCAAGCTAAATGCTATGCAGCAAAGAATACTTTGAATTCAGAGAAAGTATCGATTTTTATGGCTTTGTTGAGTGGAAAAGGTGCTACCTATGACTTTCCCAGATTTTTACACTTTTTTCCACACAGAGGAGAGCAATACGGTTGATGTTCAGCTTGATCACAGATATTGACCTGAGAAAGATATACAGAGAACTGAGTTTCTAAGGAGAAAAGGATAGCTCTGCAGGTAAATGTGGAAGTGCATGGCTTAGTGGTTAGGATGTTGGACTCATGATTATAAGATTGTGATTTCAATTCCTGGACCAGTCAATACATTGTGTTCTTGAGCAAGACACAATGTATGTTCATGTTGCTCCAGTCTACTCTGCTGGCAAAAATTCACAGTGTGTCCCAAAAAAATGTATACACACATTGAGTGATTATAAGGTCGGTGTTTTTCAAAATACATTTCATTTTAAAAATTTAATAGAATCTACATACAGAATTAAAATTTTTTATGCACCCTGTTTCTAGAAGTTAGATGAACTGAAAAAGGTTTCCATGGCATATAAATCCTGTGAATTTATATGACATGGAAACCTGGAAATTGGCTCTTATGAGTCAGTATGACTTGAGAGGGTAATTTGTGGAGGTGTGTGGCTTAGTGGTTAGGGTGCTGGATCCATGATCATAAGATTGTGGTTTTGATTCCTAGACCGGTTGACACATTGAGCAAAACATTTCATTTCATGTTGCTCCAGTCCACTGAGCTAGCAAAAATTAGTAAGCCAGTGATGGACCAGTGTCCCATCCAGGTGAAGGAATATATATGCCACGAAACTGGGAAACCAGCCTCATGGTATACTTATGAGTCGGCATGACTCAAGCAGATAACTTTACCTTTACTTCACCTGCAAGTGAATGGATGGTTAATGTGAGAATTAAGGAAGTGAGCCACAATATAGAACAGTGATTTTCAACCATTTTTTGGCTATTGGCCCCTTTGCTTTCTACTTTACCCTACTGGATCTCCATAGCCATTTGCTGTTGTTATCATCATCATCATCATCGTTCAATGTCCATTTTCCATGCTGGCATGGGTTGGATGATTTGACTGAGGTTTGGAGAGCCAGCAGCTGCATCAGGCTCCAATTTGATCTGGCAATGTTTCTACAGCTGGATGCCCTTCCTAACGCCAGCCTCTCTGAGAGTGTAGTGGGTGTTTTTTATATACCACTGGTACAAGAGCCAGTCAAGTGGGCCTGGCATCAATCACATTCAGATAGTGCTTTTTATGTGCCACCCGCATGGGAGCCAGTCAGAGGGCACTGACCACAGCTACGATATTCGTTTTAGTTGACTCAACAGGTCTTCTCAAGCATATCATATCGCAGGATGTATCAGGGGTATTCTTAACTGGGCTGGATATGTGTCTTAACTGAGCTGTGTTTTTATGACTGAATATTATTAAGAATTGTATAAAAACTTGTTGAAATAGTTTGTGTATCAAAGAAGTATAAACTATTTATTGCAGATAAATTTTAAGAACAAAATAAATCTTATATGGACCCCAACCCCCAAGGGTCATATGGATTCTGTTTGAGAGCCACTGGTATAAGAAAGAAAGATGATGTAGGTGCAGGAGTGGCTGTGTGGTACGTAGCTTCCTTACCAACCACATGGTTCTGGGTTCAGTCCCACAGCATGGCACCTTAGGTAAGTGTCTTCTACTATAGCTGATCAAAGCCTTGTGAGTGAATTTGGTAGACGGAAACCAAAAGAATCCCATTGCATATATATATATATATCTATGTATGTATATATGTGTGTATATGTTTGTGTGTCTGTGTTTGTTCCCCCAACATTGCTTGACAACCGATGCTGGTGTGTTTGTGTCCCTGTAACTTAGCGGTTCGGCAAAAGAGACTGATAGAATAAGTACTAGGCTTACAAAGAATAAGTCCTGACGTCAATTTGCTTGACTAAAGGTGGTGTTCCAGCATGGCCGCAATCAAATGGCTGAAACAAAAAAAAATCATAAAATAATGATAGAAAAGGAAGAATTAGATGAGTTAGATGGGTTTGGGTGGATGTGGTATATAAATATCTGGTTCAGAGAACCAAAGGTTGTTACAACAATATAATAGGAAGAAGAAAAAGATGAGACAATATGTCTGTGAGCAAGAAATTGTATACATCTGGTTAGTTCCGAGGAATGTAGGTTGTCATTGCAAGGGATAAAGTATTGGTCTTAGTCTTCAGCCTTTTGTCTCCTTTTACTGACTGGCATTTTAATAGCTCCTGGTTTCAATGTTCATGCTTCAGACAATAAAAAGAAGCAGATTATTTTTAATAAAACAGGTGCAGGCTTAGTTGTGTTGTTAAAAACCTTGCTTCACAACCACATGTTTCCGGGTTCAGTCCCACTGCATGACGCTAGGGAAAATGTTGTCACCCAATGCCGTGTGAGTGAATTTGATAGATAGAAACTGTGTGGAAGCCTGTTGTGAGTATGATGTGTGTGTGTGTGTAAGTGTGTGTGTGTAAGTGTGTGTTTATGCACGTGTATGCATGTGTGTGCATGTGTTTGTTTGTGCATGTGTATTTGTGTGAGTGTGTGTGTTTGTCCTATTTCCCACTGCTTCAAAGCTGGTGTTGGTTTTTTTATGTCTATTTCTGCAAAAGCAACTGATATAATAAGTACCAGACTCAAAAGTAAATACTGAGATTGATTTGTTGAACTAAAACCCTTCAAGACACTGCTTCAGCATAGCCACAGTCCAATGAGTAAAACAATTAAAAGATGAAAGAGAAACAGAAGCTAGTTCTGTGCAGTTGTTTATTATCCAGCATGTTCATCATCATCTTCATTATCATCATCATCATCATCATCATTTAACGTCTGTTGTCCATGCTGGCATGGGCTGGATGGTTTGACTGGGTTGGCACACTGGAAGGCTGCGCCAAGATCCAGTCTGATTTCATATGGTTTCTACAGCTGGATGCTCTTCCTAATGCCAACCACTCTGAGAGTGTAATGGGTTCTTTTACATGCCACTGGCACAGGTGCCAGTTGCATGACACCAGTATTTGCCACAGCTATGATTTCACTTGGCTTGATGGGTTTTCTATTCAAGTACAGCATATTGCCAAAGGTCTCTGTCATTTGTCATTTCCTCCATGAGGCCCAACTCTCAAAAGGTGTTTTTTATGTGTCTCCAGCACAGGTGCCAGTTATGTGACACTGGCATCTGCCACATTACCTCAATGAGATATATCATCATCATCGTTTAATGTCTGTTGTCCATGGTGGCATGGGTTGGAAGGTTTGACTGGGCTGACACACTGGAAGGCTGCACCAGACTCCAGTTTGATTTGGCATGGTTTTCTACAGCTGGATGCCCTTCCTAACACCAACCACTCTGGGTGTTTTTACGTGCCACTGGCACAGGTGCCATTTGCGTGACACTGGTCTCTTTTTAAATAATTATGTGGATGAGTGCGTGTTATCTTAAACTTTTGTTGAAATTACAAACAAAAATAAGGACGCATAAATGAAATTACACTGAAGCTTGGTACCTCATCAGTCATGTTCTGCTCATTGATACCACAATGTTTGCCCTTATTCTAATTCCTACAAATCGAAATCAAATCAGATTCGCAAATTTGATGAGTGGCATCTGTGCTAGTGGAACGCTAAGAGCACAATCTGAGCATGATCGTTGCCAGAGCAGCTGACCGGCTTCTGTGCTGGTGGTACATAAAAAGCACCATTCAAACATGATTGCTACCAGCGTCACCTTACTGGCACTTGTGCTGGTGGCACATCAAAAACATTTGAGTGAGGTCGTTGCCAGTGCTGCTGGACTGGCTCCTGTGCAGGTGGCATGTAAAAAGCACCAATTGAGCATAGCCATTGCCAGTACCGCCTGACTGACCCTCATGCCAGTGGCACGTAAGTGCATCCACTATACTCTCAGAGTGGTTGGCATTAGGAAGAGTATCCAGCTGTAGAAACTCTACTAGATCATATTGGAGCCTGGTGCAGCTATCTGGTTTGCCAGTCCTCAGTCAAATCGTCCAACCCATACTAGCATGGAAAGTGGACGTTAAATGATGATGATGATGATTTATTTGCATTGTCTGAAAATATGTTTAAAATATAATAAGTAGTATAACTGGCACTCCGGTGGTTGCGATGACAAGGGTTCCGGTTGATCCGATCAACAGAACAGCCCACACATGAAATTAACATGCATGTGGCTGAGCACTCCACAGATACAAAGATCCTTGATGTAGTTCTCAGGGAGATTCAGCATAACACAGTTTGTGACAAGACTGGTCCTTTGAAATACAGGTACTACTCATTGTTTTCAGCTGAGAAATAAGAACGCAATGCCAGGAATTGAACTCATGACCTTGCGATCATGAGCCAAATACTCTAATCATTAAACTATGCACCTTCACCTAAGTAGTATAAATATACAAGTAAACTATAAATAGTTTAAAACTTGTTTAAATTCTCTTTTACTCTCTTTACTCTTTTACTTGTTTCAATCATTTGACTGTGGCCATGCTGGAGTACCGCCTTTAGTCAAGCAAATCGACCCCAGGACTTATTCTTTATAAGCCTAGTATGTATTCTATCGGTCTCTTTTACTGAACAGCTAAGTTACAGGGACGTAAACACACCACCATTGGTTGTCAAACGATGTTGGGGGGACAAACACAGACACACAAACATATACACACATATATATACATATATACGATGGGCTTCTTTCAATTTCTGTCTACCAAATCCACTCACAAGGTTTGGTCGACCTGAAGCTATAGTAGAAGACACTTGCCCAAGGTGCTACGCAGTGCGACTTAACCCGGAGCCATGTGGTTCGTATGCAAGCTACTTACCACACAGTCGCTCCTATGAACATCTCCCTCTCTAAACATCCAGAACCCCCACAGAATTTTTGTGACATACACAGCCCCCTTATGAACTCATATAATCTTGAGTGGGTGGCATGGGAAAAACAGTTTATAAATTTGTAAAACAAGAAAAGTGCATGTCTTATGAGGAGATCCAAACAGAATTTTCTTCAGATATTATCCAGGAAGAAAACCCTTGTTTGACACCTCAGAACTTACTTCTCATAATACAGGAAATCAGTTTATAAATTTTGTACAATCTATTATAATAAAACTCTTGTGTTTTTCTCCGTCACAACATGTGAATAAGAAAGGAAGGGGTGATAGATGAATAAGGAAAGAAGGTGTGATGGCAAACTGGTGGGATGATGAACATTCAATGCTGAAAATTAAAAAATCAAACAGCATTTCAACTCTGTGTAAGTATATGTGTGTATTTGTGTGAGTATACAAGAGAAGTATGTGAATGTTTGTATGTGTGAACCAGCGTTCTTTCAGTAACAAATGATGATCAATGTCGCATCTCAAAAGACAACCACTAGATAACATTGACAAGTGTGTTAATTTGAATTACCATCCATATTTATATATAAAATACTACAATTAGCTGTCATTTTTGATGGCACGGGGTCAGTTAGTGTATAATAATGATGATGATGACAATGGTGACAACTATGGCAAACATGACAATGATGATAACAACAATTGTGATGACAATGATGATGATGATGATGATGACAACAGCAATGACCATAATCGTGATGACAATGATGATGATGATGATGACAACAGCAATGACCATAATCGTGATGACAATGATAATGATGAGAATGACAATTACGATGATGACAATGATGATGATGACAAGAATGATGGCAATAACAATAATGCTAACCACTCCGAGAGTGTAGTGGGTGCTTTTATGTTCCACCGGCACGAAGGAAATGATGATGATGACAACAGCTACAATATGGATTACTAAAAAGGGTCAATTCCACAAAGTTACTGAAATTCGTTACCCGAAGATCTGATAGGATTGTTGGATGTCATTTAGTCTTGCAGGTTATTTGGTAGAAGTATTAGGCAACTGGACAAATTGCCATACTCATATTAGTTCCAACCCTTGATATTCCATGTTCAAAACCTACTGAGGACATCTTTACTTTGCTACCTTCAGAGTCAATATAGTAAAATACCAGTCAAATGCTGGGGTTTGATTTAACCCACTGATACTGGTGTTTTCTTGGTTTCTTCAAACAAGTGGCTATGGTTGAGAATCTCAAATGACTGTTTTTAATGCTGCTGGTGCTTTATAGGCAAATATGAACATTGTCCCCACATTCAGTTGCTACACCATTCTGGTAATTAGGAGAGACCCTCAGGCATTATTAGCTTTAAAAGACATTGTGTCTGACATATATTGATAGATGAAAAATAGTTTTAATCTGGCAATCTACTATTTCTGTTAATTTTCTACCATAATTCTTTAGCTTAATATTGAACAGCAGTGAAATGCTTAGAGATTTCATTGGTAATTGGAATAAAAGCAGACTAGATGAAATAAATTATTGGCTTGTGGCTGAGATTACACTAAGTTCATAAAATATGTTGCCAGCCCTGTATGTAGATTTTGTCAAGAGAGAAAGCTGACAAGCTGTAATTTTACAATTTGTTACATGTAGTATTATTGGAAGGATAAAAAATACAAAAAAAAAAATCAAAGAGAGTGAGAGAGAGAGAAGACAAGTTTCTCTATTTGACAACTATTAATTAAAAATTACGTTAAGCTATTACTGAAAAACCTATTATTAATTATATTTTATTATCTTTTTTGAAGTTAGACACAAAACATATATTTTAGAAGTGAAACGATGTCGTGACCAGCATGACTTTATTTCACTTTACTGAAGTTGCTAATTGCTTTCATAGTTTCCAAATGAGAATAAAAATTGCATAAAACGTATGATAAAGCAGGTCTGTTATTCAGTTTTTGTCTTGTTCTATGTTGCTTATAAATTTAATTATATTGAGAACATACAGAGTTCAGAAGTCACAAATTCATATCTTGTCAACAGAACTGAGTTGGGTCCATGGTCAAGATGTTTAATTCTCAACGATCCAGAT
Source organism: Octopus sinensis (assembly GCF_006345805.1). Classification (NCBI taxonomy): domain Eukaryota; kingdom Metazoa; phylum Mollusca; class Cephalopoda; order Octopoda; family Octopodidae; genus Octopus; species Octopus sinensis. The sequence continues at coordinate 127,652,768 of NC_042997.1, read as the reverse complement.
CACTGGGCTTAAAATAAACATCACCATGACAACAATGAAATAGAACAACTATGAAATAGAACTATACATTTGGTTCAATATCTCACAATTCAGATAGTCCAAAATATCATTAGGGAATTGTGGAGATATTTCTCCGATCCAACCATAGTTATGAAAGCTATAATCTCTGAAGTTTGATTCACAAATCCTCAAAACAATTACAATACTTACAACACCTGTCTGTTCTGTCTAAAATGGTTGTAGAATATCTAACAACTGACAGAATAGATACCCCCTCTCTATATCATATATCATCAATGATATTGTAAATATCTTCCCTCTATAAACCATATCAAACTACTGACAATATAAACATCCTTTCTCAATTTTATATCTAACCACTGACAGAGTGGACGCCATTTCTGTAATCATATCTAAACACTAATGGCATAAATATACTTAATCTATATCATATCTAGTCATTGACACTAGATGTACTCCCTTTGCTTTCTTCTTCAAGTGGCTACAGCTGAGATGTATTTCACTATGGTCCACCTGATCATTTGTCCCACATTAGCTTTAATTGGTCTTTCATTTCTTGTTGTGTATTTCAACCATTAGCACCAATGTAGCTGAGCAGTCTTCATCTTGTGCAGAAGCTTTTAAAACATAACCCCACCACCATCATTATCATTTAACGTTCATTTGCCATGCTGGCATGGGTCAGACAGTTTTGACAGACGGTGGCAAGGCTGGGAGTCAAACTAAGCTATATCGTCTGTTTTGGTATGGTTTCTACAGTTGAATGCTCTTTCCAATGCCAACCATTTTACAGAGTATATTCTTTTATTCTTTTATTTGTTTTAGTCATTTGACTGTGGCCATGCTGGAGCACCACCTTAAATCGAGCAAATCAATCCCAGGACTTATTCTTTGGAAGCCTAGTACTTATTCTATTGGTCTCTCTTGTCAAACCACTAAGTGACAGAGACATAAACACACTAGCATCGGTTGTCAAGCGATGTTGCAGGACAAACACAGACACACAAACATATACATACATATATACATACATACATACCTAATACATACATATATACATACACACACACACACACATATATATGTACACACACACACACATATATATATATATATTATATATATATATATATATATGACGGGCTTCTTTCAGTTTCCGTCTGCCAAATCCACTCACAAAGCTTTGGTCAGCCTGAGGCTATAGTAGAAGACATTTGCCCAAGGTACCACACAGTGGGACTGAATCCAGAACCACGTGGTTGATAAGCCAGCTACTTACCACACAGCCACTCCTGCGCCTTATGTATACTGAGAACATTTTTACATGGCCCCAGCATCAGTACTTTTTGTAAGGCAACAACCATGTCAATCTATCAATTAATATTGTTCTGAGATGCCTCACACATGAAAAGGCTGAATGGTTATGGTTGGAAAGCCTTTGATTGCAGCTGTATTTGATCAAGAGTCACCTGGGGTAAAACTGCTAATATTTTGATAGTGATATCTGAATATCTTAAGATTTACTCTTTGATTATAAATATGGGTTTCTTTTGCACACAAAGTATTTCTGTGTGTTTGCTGGTGCTTGTATACATGTACATGCAAGGTTGTATGTATGTATGTATAAATGTACTTTTGGAAAATGTAGTGTAGTAATATGTAAGCTTTTTCCAGTGTTACTAGTACTGTTAAGTTCAATGAAATCACTTTTAATTGCAACAGAAGCTATGTGTTTCACTTTTACCACTCAGACTTTTGACACTATAAATATCAACAGACTGGCTTTCTAATACTACTCTGCAACATAGTTTTAATGGAACGTATGTCAGTGATAAATCTGCATCACAGACATATATATACATACCTTCTTAATCACAAACACACTCACACATAATTGTACATATATATATATACACATACATGTATATGTAGGTATATATGTGTATGTTTTGGTATGTATTCATATATATCTACATATACATATATGTGTATATATATGAACATCTATATGTATGTGTGTGAGTGTGTGTGCGCATATGATAATCATGTATGTGTATGTATTGATATATATGCATGTACGCTTATGTTGATAATTGTCTGTTTCTCTTGAAAGAATGCCGCCATTTCTCAATGGATCATTACTAAATTTCACAGAGGACTCAGATGTAATCAGGAATAATATATGAACAAAAATCAAAGCAAAAAAAAAAAAAAGAAAGAAAGAAAAAAATCCCGAGTCTGAGATCCTTTAGGGATAAACTGGGGATGAGCCAAAAGAGGAGATATAGACAGACTGATATTTGTAAAGGAGTAGCATTTGAGAGGAAGTCTGTGTGAGGTACAGTAACATTGTTAATTAAACATATCAGTGTCTGTTGTTCTTTCTCTTTCAGATTTTCTTTAATCTTTTTCATTAAGCCACAGACAGACACACACACACACACATAGACACACATGCACACACATACACACATATGCACAAATATATACAGCATATCATACATCCACATATGTGTGTATATCTACATGTATACATACATACATGCAGACATATATACATATATAAATATATTATTGCTATTATGCAAAAGTGTCGTAAGTCCAAAACGATGCTTTTTCAGAAAATGAAGAAATAGTTTTACCATTCCATATCAAAACCATTGTACTAAACTGACAACTTTTGATATTTTGGCATCTGTATCAGCTGGAGATACAAAAGTTTGACCAAAAGAATTGGCTATTACAAGCAAAAGTTAATAGTAAAAAAAGATGCATATGGCCAAATTTGGACATACGACACTTTAACATAATAGCAACGATATGTGTGTGTATATATATATATATATATATATATATATATATATATACATCCATGCACATATTCACATATATTTTCATAGCAATTATGTATTTGTAATATTGTTCTTATTAGATTCCTATATAACTTGGTAAGCTGGCAGACTCATTAGCATGCCAGACAAAGTGCTTAACAGTACTTTGTCCATTTTTACATTCCGAGTTCAAATTCCACTGAGGTTGACTTAGCCTTTCGTCCTTTCAGGATTGATGAAATAACCACCATTCAAGTACTGAGGTTGATGTAATCAACACAACCTCCACCCACAAAATTTCAGGAGAAAAGATAATTTAAAAGTCATCTCTTTGAAAGGTTAGTTCATGGTTTCAAATACTATAGAAGTTAGAAAATAATTTGTTCGCTCAATGTTGCACATTTAAATTTGCTATATTTATAAAACATTCAGATTTAAAACTCTATAAATTGCACGGTTTAATTTTTATAAAACTGCCATATATTACAAATTTTAATTAAAATTACAAGTTCAGTTCATCAGGCATAATACTTGAATATCTAAAGATACAAGTTTTAAAAGTGATACAATTCTGTAAGAGGCTACGATAAATTTCGATGGCATTTCTAGGGTTGTGTTGATGATTTTCCGCATTTTTTTCCATTCTGATTGTCAACTTGTGATTAACCATCGACGCACTTGGGATGAAATTGAGCTATCCATTTGAGGCAAATGCAGTTACAAAGTGTAATGCTCACACACCATTAAGTGCAACTCTCATGTTGTTAGAAATAGCATTTCCTTTTGCTTCCAAACATAGGTAGATGACGTAGATTTGCGTGAAATCTCCAAAGTGTAGAACTGAAAATATTCTTTCATCTTATGTATTTTCATCTTCTCTGCAACTGTCTTCACCATCGTCTTATTTGTTTACCCTTTTTCCTCTCTCACAGCCTTTATCTCGTTTTCTCTTTTCCTTTTTTCTCTCGTCTCGTTCTTTGTCCTTGTTTTCTATTTCGCTTTCTCATAATCCTCTCCACTCTCTCCTTTTACGTGTGTTTTAGAACAGTCCTTCAATCCAAAATTAACTTTTTCTCTTCAATCCGTTTTACCTATATGCACATTGTTACTTTGTTCACTTTATTTTCTTTGTGTCGAAAGACATTAAATGTCCATTTAGTTCCTTGTCACGTGTCCTGTTTGCCTTTGCAAAAAAGCCTACTTTCCGTATCCTTTTTAATCCTCAATACTTGTCATACATAATTTCTTTCATACTCTTTTCACATGTTCGTATATTCTCGTATACCTGTTTCTTTTTTTCCTCCATTGTAAACACAGTATGTCGCATATAATTGACTCTATCATTTGCTATTGCCGTGTCTTCATTAAACCTTATTCTAGTAGATGTCTCTTTAGATACACTGACACGCCGCAACTGTGTTGCTAATGTGCCAAAACTACACAACTTCGTTCAAAAGTTAACGAAGCGTGGGAGATGTATATGCATGTGAGTGTGTTTGTGTTTTTGTGTGTGCACGCACGCATGTATGTGTGCGTGTGCGCGCGCATGTATGTGTGTGTGAAAGAGAGAGAGAGAGAATTGTAAATAGGAAGTGATGTATGAGAATTTCAAAGTGTTTTTTATTCAAGATTTCGTTTTATTTATTAATTGATTGAAAATTTTAGCGAAAGCTCTGCAGAAAAGCTTTCCTATTATTGTTGCTACTGGGTATATATAATAAAGTTTATGCCATATGGTATTACGTTTTTGTCTTTGCTATTCTTCGTTGGTCTATTGTTTTCTTCGATGTACACTATGCTTTCATTGTCAATGTTTCACCTGAAAGTATCATTGTTGTATGTTTCCAATTCGTTGAATATTTGCTTATTAGCGGATAGATTTGACAGCTGAAGAGACGTATTTTGACAACAATGATAATAATGCTTTGAGGCTAGTTTGATAGATATAGTTGAGCGTTTGATTTGGCTTTTAATGAGGGTAATCTAGTGCTATGTCTTGGAACTGTAATATTTTATTTGTGTTCGTTGAATAATAAATGTAGGTCTCTCCCTAACTTATCGCCCTGTTAAGCGTTTAATTTCTAGGTGATTCGTAACCTATCATCACAATAAATACTGCCTTCTGCCTGTGGGAATTTATTTTTCAACATTGGTAGGAGACGAGTCCTACCGTGTCACTGATTACAGTGGAATCGTAGACTCCCATACATGTCAAATGATACATTAGTAAATTTTTGATCCCGCGTGGGTGGAAGATTGTGTTTCTCGTTAATAATACTATTCTAATTCTATCTTCCCTGATTCTGTAAATTCTTTTGCAATATTCATTTACATTATCCTTACATCTAACCCATTCGACTTATGATACAGTCAACATACACAGATTTGTCGAAATATGAAATTCGAAAATGACACCTCTCTTTCATTATCTATATGGTTAATTGAAAATCACTAATACACACTTCAATTTGAAGAGGAAATCGTCTCATGTGCAAGTCCTATGATGGAAATAAGAGACTGTGTACAGTTGAGGTCTGTGAAATTTTATTTTCCACCTAACCATCCACAATCAAAACACTCAGGAAGAGTTTTTTCATGTCTTCATACAATATACAAAACCTTTGAAATGTAAATACCGATTATAATTCCCAAAAGATAAATCATTTCGATATCTTTTATTTTCCTGTTTTTTTCTGTTTTCGTTGTCTTTATTCCACTTTTACTTTTCTCGTTCATATTTTTATTCGAGTCATTTCCCCGTTTTGTACAAATTATTCGAATTTTTTTTATTTTAAAATTCTCAAATAATTTATATCTCAACAATTTCTGTTTAATCATCACATTCGAATGTCAACTCTTGTAAACGTTTTAAAATTTAATTTAAAATCAAATATTAATTTAGCCTTATAAATATTCTAATATTTTAACATTTTGAAAATGCCTTTTAGTAAAAACAGTATGCTCAAAGGCCATATAGAAGAGGCACTGTATCCTTGATTGACTATAACCCGTTGCAATAAAATCCACATTAAAATCCACATTTACAGATGACAGCGTATCCCTGACTGATCATAATCCGTTTCAATAATATTTCCATCCAAAATACATTTAAAAAGGCATTACATGCCATAGTAAGAATATGAACCCATAATTCATTTCAATAAAATTTACATTAATAAAGTAACACTCCAAAAACAATTACATGCTATAGTAAAGAAAGAAAGTGAACTCCCATCGTTGTCTATTAAAAATGTCGCTCAGCCACCATAAAACGAAATATTTAAAAGCCATAAATCCCTGTATAAATTCTCCATTGTTTACTGAACAACATCGCACACTTCTATACAAGCGATCTCTCCTACTTTCATGATTGCTCTGATTTTATATTTGACTGGCTGATGATACAACAGTATTATATTGTAAGGTTAAATTGCTTTTGTTTTACTTGTTGGAAATATCTCAATTGAGCGAAACGCGTGTACACCAGTTGAAGTCAATATTTTGCTAAAATATATCAATTAACCCGTAGAAAGGCGGCGAACTGGCAGAAACATTAGCACGCCGGGCGAAATGCCTAGCCGTATTTCGTCTGCCGTTACGTTCTGGGTTTAAATTCCGCCGAGGTCGGCTTTACCTTTCATCCTTTCGGGGATCGATGTAATCGACTTAATCCGTTTGTCTGCCCTTGCTTGTCCCCTCTGTGTTTAGCCCCTTGTGGGTAGTAAAGAAATATGTATCAATTAATCCGTAGAATATGCGTTGAATTCTCGCCGTCGTTTGTGGAAGCACTCCGTCGGTTACGACGACGAGGGTTCCGGTTGATCCGATCAACGGAACAGCCTGCTCGTGAAATTAACGTGTAAGTGGCTGAGTACCCCACAGACACGTGTACCCTTAACGTAGTTCTCGGGGATATTCAGCGTGACACAGGGTGACAAGGCCGGCCCTTTGAAATACAGGTACAACAGAAACAGGAAGTAAGAATGAGAGAAAGTTGTGGTGAAAGAGTACAGCAGGGATCACCACCATCCCTGCCGGAGTCTCGTAGAGCTTTAGGTGTTTTCGCTCAATAAACACTCACAATGCCCAGTCTGGGAATCGAAACCGCGATCCTACGACCGCGAGTCCGCTGCCCTAACCACTGGGTCATTGCGCCTCCGCCACGCACGCACATACACACACATCTATATCAATGCTTTAACGTCCATTTCCCAAGCTTGAATGGATCAGACGAAATTCATTGAGGAAGATTATCTACAACCTGATGCCCTTCCTGTGTCTAACTCTCACCTGTATTCAAGTAAGTTAATATTACTTGGTGGTCGGAAAATCGTTTCACAGAAGAATGGAAACGAAGAACACCGTTTATATGACGGTGACATTCTTTTACCACCATCAGGGGATATCGAGAGCATGAGATACAAACACACATACAACGAAGACAAACAAGACGAAACTTCGAATTCAACGTTAAACTTTTTCCTTGCAAACGTTTTGTATGTGTATACTCTACTAAAAAGTACTAGGTAATCGGTCTTTCCGCCTTTGACCGCTGCCATGTTAACACTGTTGTCTTCGTCTGCCGCAAAGGCATTTTTTCAAAATACGCCAGCCAAGATAAGCTAAATTGTCTGAAGTCGTAAGACATCCGCTGTTTTTGTCCTGTTATTGCTATTCTTGTTTTTTATTTTTATTTTTTGTTTCTTGTATTTATATTCGTTTGGCATCGTCCGGTTTTCTGTCCTTGTTTCGTATACATTCAATCCTTTTCCTAAGAAATCTAATGCTCGTAGCTTAGTTTTTCCTTGGGGCTGGCCGGATCGGATAGATATCAGGATTAATCAGCCGAAATTGCTAAGATGATCCGGTTCCCGACTGAAGATTAGAGGCTTCGAATGACCCGTTTGTTTTTTTGTGTCGTCTTTTGTGGTTTGCGTTCTTGTCCCCTTTTGTAATTTTTATATATAATTTATATATATATATATATATATATATATAGAGAGAGAGAGAGAGAGAGATTGATAGATTGATAGATTGATATTATATATATATATACATATATATGCATGTATACACGCACACACACACACACATATATATATATGTATATATATATAAATATACATGTAAACTACTCTTCACTCTTGATATCAAGAGTTTATATACGGTAATCCCATACAACGAAGCACTTCTTGCATTGAAACATTTTCTGGGCCTTCGACCCAACCCCCAACCTGATACATCCACACTTCTTCGTCTGGCGGAACTTGTTCTCTCCCTCGACTGCTTCTTGTTCGCGGGAGATTTTACGAATAGATCTCGGGAATGGCCATGGGAACAACAATGGGCCCCAACTATGCGAACCTGCTCGTTGGCTACGCTGAGGCCCAAATATTCTTACGATTCACTGGTTCCACTCCCAAACTATATATGGTCGTTATATCGATGACTGTATCGGTGCAACCTCACTCTGCTGCGAAAAACTAGACTCTTTCCTCCTTTTTGTCTAATCTTTCCATCCCGCCCTCAAATTCTCGAATTTCTAATCCTTCCGTCGTATTTCTCGACATTTCTAGCAGTATACATCGCTCCGCTCTCACTACGTCTATCCACTACAAACACACCGACTCACACTCCTACCTTAACTTCTCCTCCTCCCACCCTACCCAAAGTAAGGTCTCCGTCCCCTACTCCCAATTCTTCCGTCTGCGCAAGCACTGCAGTGACAACCATGACTTTGAGATTCAGTCTCAACTCATGGCTCGCCCCTTCATCCTTTGTGGATATCCCTTCACCACTATCCACACTACCCTTGTCAGGGCGCATTCTATGAACGTGCCTTTGCTCTTTCTCCCCGCACCTGCTCCACTGTTACCGACTCTCGTTTCCCTTTACCTACCACCACTCCACCCTGCTCCTCCAACGCACCATTCTCCGAGCCTTCCGGCGACTCCAATCTGATCCCTCCACCTCGCACATATTCTCCCTCCTTCAAACGAGCCTACAACCTGCGTGACCTCCTGGTGCACACTCTCTTCTCTAACCTCCACATCACAGCTTGGCTTGTTTCCCTGCTCCTGCCTACGCTACCCTACTTGCCCCAACCTCCCCAACATCACCTTCCTCACAGACACCCATCATCGTCTTTATCACATCACCGATTCCTTTACCTGCACATCCAGCAACGTTATTTACTGCATTTCCTGCTCTTTCTGCCCTTCTTGTACATCGGTCAAACGGGACGCCGCTTTGCTGACCTGTTCACGGAGCACCTCCGAGACATCAGACTCAGCAATGACATCCTGGTTTCGCGCCATTTCCGCTCTACCGGTCATTCACTACAACATGTCTGTGTCGCGGACTGTTATTGCACAGGGGCCATCTTCTCTCTTTGCTCCTTTGCGCCATATGGGCTCGACTCTCCTCCTCCCTTCATCTGACTCCCCTCCTCTCCTCATCTGACACCCCTTCTCTCTTCGTCCGACACCTACTTCCTCTCTTCGCTCCTGCCCACCTCTTCTCTTCATTGATACTCCAATACCCCCCCACTACACCACTCCATACCACTCCACACACTAGTACTGACCACTTCCCTGCACTCACACTACACAGCATCATCCACACACACTCACACACAATCTTCAAGAGCATCACCACACATACCAGTATATGAGCAGTCACACATTACAGATGCATACACATACATACGCCCACACCCACATACGTCAATGTCAGTAGCTCCTATTCACACATACACACACATTCACACACACCATTCTCACATACACACACATGCACGCGCATCTTCATGTAGGATCACCATCACTTTATCATTTCCCTTTTTTCCAACCTCTTCTTTCAAACTCTTTTTTTAATCAGTCGCCATGCTTGACCGCTAAATCTACAGGTATTTTTTCATTCGCTCTCTGTTTATTTTCTCTTATTCCATTATGTTAAAGCGCATAGGCTCGAAACGTAAAAGACTTTTACCTTTTTCCGAGCATCAAACTAATACGCCTGCTTGTTGTTCATACACCTGTCTTCGTCTCTTAGTTTCCTATAAATTTCAACTATATATATACATACATACATACATACATACATACATACATACATACATATATATATATATATATATATATATATATATACATACATATATATATATATATATATATATATATATATACATATATACATACATACACACACACATACACACACACACACACATACACACACACACACACACACACACACACACACACACACATATGTATATATATATTAGAATATAAGAAATAATGGAATAAGTATATTTGGAATATTCACAAGAAGTATATATTACCATAGAGAAATGTTTTACCACGTAAATGATGAGAAGAGAAATGTACAATAGAGAATAAGAAGATATATAACAATTCTTACGATCGTCTCATGATTATATAACTTATCTGAATGAAATCGAAACGATAATCATATTGAAGTTGCATAACCATTCTTCAGAGATATAAAAGGAAGAAAACCGTTCTTAAAAGTTTATCTGTGTTTATAAGAATTAGCTTATCCATAGTGGTATAGATAGAAGTCGTAGGAATTCTGTATAAATTTCCATATAGTAATCCAACAAGGTTTTTGAGAGATTCTCATAGTGGTAATCCAGTATAATTTTTTCATAGTAATTGTACATGTTAACAGTAAAGATTTGTTCGTAATTACCTACATATAGGAGCACTCCGTCGGTTGCGACGATGAGGGTCCCAGCTGATACGATCAACGGAACAGCTTGCTTGTGATATTAACGTGCAAGTGGCTGAGCACTCCACAGACACGTGTACCCTGAACGTAGTTCTCGAGGAGATTCAGCGTGACACACAGAATGTGATAAGGCTGGCCCTTTGAAATACAGGTACAAGAGAAACAGGAAGAAAGAGCGAGAGAAAGTTGTGGTGAAAGAGTACAGCAGGGTTCACCCCCTCCCCTGCCGGAGCCTCGTGGAGCCTTAGGTGTTTTCGCTCAATAAACACTCACAATGCCCGGTCTGGGAATCGAAGCTGCGGTCCTCCGACCGCGAGTCCGCTGCCCTAACCACTGGGCCATTGCGCCTCCACAATTACCTACAAGGGGCTAAACGAAGAGGGACAATACAAGGACAGACAAACACATAAGTAGGGAAAAAAATAAAAACGAATGAAAAAGGTGGTTATAAATATTGGAAGCTGGAATGAAGGCCACTTGACTCCACAATCCAAATGACTTCATTTAACTCTTTCAACACAACTTTTAAAACATTAATTCATTATAGTTAAACGTTGTCATGTTAAAGTTTGTGAAAGGCCACCGTTGGTGGTAACTTACTAATATCAATCTCTTTCTCCAGGTCTACAATCTCCGCCCCGTACCTTTTCATCAGTCCAATCCGATCTTCGTCACTCAATATGGCACATCCGACATAATACGATGTATCCACCGACATTGGAGAGTTTACCTCCTCTTTTAACCGATTGTTATATTATATAAAATGTCATACATTTTTTTTCCTTTTGGGGGGGGGGGTATTGAGGAATTTCGGGGTTCCTGTGTGTCTGTGTCAGGTGGGGCAGGGTGAAAGTTGGTGACTGCCGGGGGAGGGTAGGACAGTTCGGGGCAGGGTGGGAGTAGGGTGAGGGTTTACATGTCGTTGGGAAGCAAGCCTCACACGCGCGCGCACACGCACGCACACACACACACACACTCGCGCGCGCACACATTCATCACTGCTTAGCGCTGTCAGTCATTAAGCAATGATTGGAATATCACAAGAAGGACCTGTATCTCGTGTCAGTTCGCAGCACCTCCCTTTCCAGTCTCTGCGGCTGAAGAAGCGATAACCACTTTGAAATCCATGCATCCCACAGTCTGGTTAGGTGACTCGGTGTATTTACACACATTTGTCTAGGGCGGGAAATTTTTTCCATGACAAAACCCAGTGCATGGCATTCATACGGGTACGATTTTGCCTCAAGCATATTTGAAATGTGGAGGCACATGGCCTAGCAGTTAGAGCAGCGGACTCACGGTCGAGGGATTGCGGATTCGAATCTCAGGCCGGGCAATATGTGTGTTTATGAGCGAAACACCTAAGCTCCACGCGGCTCCGACAGACGGTAATAGCGAACTTCTGCTGACTCTTTCGCCACATCGTTCTCTCACTCTTTCCCCCTGCATCTAGCAGCACATCTGTGTCGAACTGGCTTCCCGTCCAGGTGGGAAACCTATACGCCAATGAAACCGGGAAACCGGCCCTTATGAGCCAGGCTTGGCTCGAGAAGGAACAAAAAACAAACACCAACATACTTGAACTAGTATGAAATTTGTATTTATGCACAGCACTGCTTAGCGCTATCATCCCGTAAAGATACACACACACACACACTCACTCTCTCTCTCTCTCTCTCTCTCTCTCTCTCTCAACCCCCACACATAATTTGATTGTAGTAACGTATTATGAATGATATTTCGGAATATGTAATAATCTATTTTAAAATAATTTAATTGTGATTATCTGTTATTCAATGCATATTATTGTATTCTGAAAAGATTTGATTGTAATAATATACTTTAGAATTAATTAGATGTAATGTGAAATGAAAAATGCATTTTGTTAATATTTTCCATGTCTCGCGTCTTGTGTGGGATGTTTTAAACGTTTCCCATATATATCTTTTTTCATCTACTTTTTGTAGTCGATGACTGCTGCCATGTTGGGGCACGAGCTTGAAGGGTTTCAGTCAAATGAACTGACCAAAGTACTTAATTTTCAAAGCACTGTACTTAACTGTCCGTCTCTTACGCCGAATCGCTAGGTTACGTGGATGTAAACAAACCAGCATCGGTTGTCAAGCGGTGGTGATGGGGACAAACACAAACACAATCACACACACACGCTCGCACATACACAGATGATCTTTCGGTTTCTATCTACCAAATCCACTCACATGACTTTCACCGACCCGCGGCTATAGTAAAAGAAGCTTGTCCAAGGTGTTTGTGCTGTGTGACTAAAACCGATGTGGTTGGGAAACAAACTACTTAACATAAAGCCATGCCTGCGCCTATAAACTGTTGTCAACTGTGGGAGGTATATGTATCTAAGCAGTGGTTCCCAGCCTTTTTCGGGCTGCCACCCCCTTGACGCCAGCATTCCTAGTACTCCATCCCAACTAATCATCACAAACATAGACCTCTTCCTGGAGTAAATTCAAAGCAACCGTGTTTCACAAGTATAATTTAACCTAAAGAAACCCCCATTATTTAGCTGTTTTCACACGAATCGCTACCCCATTATCGCCGCACTTGTTATATGAATCGCGACACCATTATCACCCCACTTTTCTTCAACACCCCCTTGGAACTTTCCCCGCCCTTGAGTGGGTGGGGGGGCAATACCGCCCACTTTGGGAACCACTGATCTATAATATTGTGTATAAGGTGTTTTAGGTCAACTCTGAGTTTCACGTGTTGTAATCCCCATAAGCGAAGTTATTTGAATTAAGATGCGTGTGAAGTTGCGTAGCTGAGTGGTTAAGGTATTGGGTTCAGGATCGTATGGTCATGAGTTGGATTCTCGATGGCGCACTGAGTTCTTGAGCAAGACGCTTTATTTCATGTTGCTCCAGTATACTCAGTTGGCAAAAATGAGTTGCACCTGTATTTCAAAAGGCCAGCCTTATCACATTGTGTCACGCTGTATCTTCCTGAGAACTACGGTAAGGATATGCGTGTTTATGAAGTGCTCGGCCACTTGCACGTTAATTCCACGAGCACACTGTTCTGTTGATCAGATCATTTGGAACACTAGTCGTCGTAGCCTGCGGAATGCCAGGTTATAATTACTAACCATGTTTATTCCACTCGTCATCTAAGGTCATGTGATTTCGTTTTTTGCTACATGGCAATCACGGGAAAGTTTCCCTTTGCCTATGGTAACTCTTAATTTAGATACGACTAGCAGTATCGCTCGGCGTTGCTCGGGTTTGTAAGGGAAAAAACTATATAAGCATTTTTAGAGAGTTACTTCCCTTATAGATGCCAATTCGGGCTTTCTTAGCCATTTCTGTTTTGGTGTCTTCAAGCCATGAAGTCGTTGTTCTAAAAGAACGCTGGTCTCCTTGACAACGCTTTACGACGTTAATTTCCTTACACTCCCTTCCCCACAGCTTCACGAGGGAGGGAAGAAGGGGGAGAAGCAAACAGGTGCAGGTGTTTGAGCGTGGACACCAACTCCGCCGCCATCGACACACGAAAAATTATGCATTAAAATGGAATAAAAAATGATGTTAAATTATTTTTAAAATCGTAGACTCATCGTAGACGCTCGCTAATACTCAGACGGGCTCGATATGAATCACGACTATAAGATACCCGAATTTGGTTAAACTGCACCGCAAAATGTGGGAGTAGTTAGGAATCTACAGACACTCACGATTACTAACTCTTGCTTTTAGTCTTTTACTTGTTTCACTCATTTGACTGCGGCCATGCTGGAGCACCGCCTTTAGTCGAGCAAATCGACCCCAGGACTTATTCTTTAGAAGCCTAGTACTTATTCTATCGGTCTCTTATGCCGAACCGCTAAGTTACGGGCACGTAAACACACCAGCATCGGTTGTCAAGCGATGTTGTGAGGACAAACAGACTCACAAACACACACACACATAAACATATACATATACGACGGGATTCTTTTCAGTTTCCGTCTACCAAATCCACTCACAAGGCTTTGGTCGGCTCGAGGCTATAGTAGAAGACATTTTCCCAAGATGCTACGCAGTGGGGCTGAACCCGGAACCATGTAGTCAGTAAGCAAGCTATTTAACACACAGCCACTCCTTTGACTAAGAACGATTTTGTTTTTCTAAGACTCAACATATGTTGTCGAAATTTGAGTCGGTATTTATCGAGGTAATGATTCGAGAGTATCAGCATAGAAATATGTTTAACAGATGAAAGCATTAAATTTTCTCCTGTGCGAATATATAGAGATGATCTCATCTCTCCTACTGAGTACATTATCTGGTAAAGTCAGTTGTTTATTCTTTTAAGTTTTGAATAAATTCCTTCTGCCGCAGTTTTCAACAATACTTCACTTTATTATGGTGTCATTTACTCCTATGTCTTTGAGATTCCATATCTACTGTGATAATGATGTGGAATTAATTTTGTTTTAAGATTTGAACGTAACATAGTAATGTAAGTTCAGGAACAGGGTTAACTCGAGAAAACTATCAAATTAGGTCTGAGAAGCACACGATGTCACAGTAAATTGCGCATTCGTCAAAGAAGTGAAACCACACAATAGAAGCTATAGCAGACGAAACTTATAATTTGAGAAGTATAAAATACTGACTATAGTAATATTTCGAACAGGAAAGACAAGATATTCTCTACATGTCCACACAACAGAAAATATCAGTGTTTCACAAATTTAAACGTATCCCAGACTGGATACCTTTAAATTGCAGATTGGATAGCTGCCGACCAAAATTTCGACATTAAATAGTCAGATTCATTCTTTATAACAGAACAAAACAGAACATAAGAAATATTTCCTAAATATCGTAACATAAGAAACATTTACAAGTTGGAAATGATCTTCGCTAGAAAAGGAACTTTTCTACTAAACCTATACACCACATGATCGAACATAACCAATGGAATTGATAGAATTTAATACCATCTGGTATATTTTTCTCTCAACACATTAAGCATTGCCAGAGGAAATAAAACGTACGACACGTGAAACTCCTAAAGTGACACAGCCAGAATCAGTAGCGTACAATAAATATAGTCTACAATATGTATTAAGTGCTTTTTGTCTTGTTTGTGAAAAACAAAGACGTGTGTGTGTGAATGTATGTCTGTCTAGTATATACATACATGCATACATATAGATACACACACACACACACACACACACACACACATATATATATGTGTATATATATATATATATATATATATATATATGTGTGTGTATATATATATATATTTATTTATATTTGCATTTGTATGTATGTATACATATGTGTCGGGCTATATGTACAATGCAAGTGTATATTTCTCAGTAAATACTAAAATTTAAAAATCAATATTGTATATATATCTGATTGTTTTTCAATCTGTGTGTATGTGTGCGGGTGCATGAAAGTGTATGTATATATGTGTCTACTTGTTGCTGTTCAGTTACACACACGCGCGCGGATCTGTTTGTGACTGTAAGCTTATATGTATATGCGTATCTGTTTGCAACTGTATAGTTATATGTACATGTCCTATGTGTGAAACTGTATGCCTGAATATGCACGTGTGTTTGTTATAGCTATGTATGTGCCTGTTTCTATGCACTTGGTTCTATGCACAGTACGCGTGTATATGTGTGCCATAATGTGCATGTAATACACATGTGTGAACGTACACACACACACGCACATACATATGTATATGCCATTTAATGTGTATTTATGTGATGCATATGTTTTCTATAAATTACTAATTATATATGAAACTGTGTATATATGTGTGTGCGTGTGTGTATACATTATATATATATAATGTATACACACACGCACACACATACCTTCAAATATATTATCATCAGCATTTCTATATATATATATATATTATATATATATATATAATGGTATGTAAATGTATGTATACATACATATATATATATATATATATATGCACACACACCCTCACACACACGCGCACATAAACGCTATAATGGGTTTCTATGTCTGTCATTTAATGTGTATATTTTGTACAAATGACTAATTATATATATGTTTTATATATATATAATTTTTAGAGTGATTGTGCACCTATCCCTGCCTGTGCGTGTGCGCTTGATCTCCTTTCTGTATTTGAGAATAAACGAGTGTATGTTTATATGTAAATGTGTGTGTGTGTGTGTCTGTGTGTTTGTGCATGCGTGTTTGTGTACTTTTCTGTGTGAACTTTTTTATTCATTTACATACATTTACATACCATTTTCCTTTATGTTTCATTATATATTTGAATATATTCCTTCATTTTCTGTATATCTGTTTTCATATATGATTATATATGCATGCCCCCCCCCACACACACACACACAAATACACACACACTACACACAAACACACACGCACACACATATACTCTCTCACACACACACACACACACAAACAGACTTATTTATTTACTTTTATGAAAATAATATATATGCATATTAATATCTCTGTATGTATTAATCATTATATATTTGTAAATCACACACACACACACACAAGCACACACACACACACACACACACAAACACACAAGCACACACGAGAGCGTACAAAGTTACAATAACAGGAAAAATTATATACACGCGTAAATGTAAATATATATGTATAGTAATCAATATATACTCGTAAATCTCAAACATACACATTGATGCAAATGTATAAACATCTATAAATGTATACATATATATGAATATATTTCTGTATATAAATCAATAGATATTAGCAAAACTGAGCACATGCACACATTTGTATAAGCAAATAGTGAAGCATTGGTGTGTGTATAAGTGTGTGTGTGCGTGTGTGTGTGTGCATATTTGCATACATACTTGTATGTTTGTACATATGTATGTGTATGTCTGTGTATATACAAAAATTCCTGTTTGTTTACGTGTTGTTCAACCTATGAGTACACACAATTCGTACCCACTTCATACACATACTCATATGCACACAGACGCATATGCAAGAACTGAAAGGACACACACTAATACGCACACACAGGCACACAACCACATATGTAAAAACTGAAGCACAAAGACTCGCGCACACACATACACACACACAAAGAGCTATTGGCACAGGATATGTTCCTCCCATTCAATGGCTTTACCTCCACGTATCTCATTTCACACTGCTCACAGTAACAAACAAGTCTATCTTATAGAATAGTAATACAATTACAAAAGAAAAAAAAATTTGATTATTTTCAGAATGGTTTTCTTGTTTTATTTCATTCACTTTCTCCAATCTTTTATTTTCCTGTATATACCATATTATATACATTTTTTCTCCAAGTCCTGTCTCCTTTCTGCTTCCTCTTACTTCCTGTTGCACCCAAAACTCTGTTGTATGTCTCTATATCTCACAGCCAAACCAGCATCTCAATGTCCCCAACTCTGTCTGTTATTCGGTTTTGCAGTAATATATTTCTGATTTATTCGAGTGTGAGTTATCAAAGATAAGTCTTTTTGAATTGAAAGTGTCGTAATATTGGCACCATATGGTTGCTCTCTAATCCTGAATATAATCTCGTGTAATCCTGAAAAACATCCCCGCAGTGTTTATTGATTCACTTGTCAATGGTTCTTGCCCAAACAAAATCGAATCTGGAAAAAGTAAAGTAAAAATATGATAGCTAAATATCTGAGAACTGCTGACTTAGATTTACATTGATTGAAGTTGCTTTCAGTTCTTCTTACAGAAAGCCTGATATATTTAATTAGTAAACTGCTTGAGGCAACAGAAATATTACTGAATAAGGAAGGTATCTAATAGTCACTGTACATATATATATAGCATGTGTGTGTGTGTGCATATAACATATATATAAATAAATATTTTTAAAAATCATGAAATAGTCGCTGTGTCTATACAACATATTTAAAACTGTACAAGACGTGAAATAGTGACCTACATTTTCATCGTTATTGCTGTAGAAATCATCATCGTCATCACTACAACCGGTGTCATCATTGTCATCACCACTACAACCACCATTGTCCTTCTCTTCTTCTTCCTCTTCCTCATCACAACCACCACCACCACCACCACTGCCAACAACAATAACAACTGGAATACCTATTTCTTTACTACCCACAAGGTGCTAAACACAGAGAGGACAAACAAGGATGGATTAAGTCAATTATATCGACCCCGAAAGGATGAAAGGATAACACAAACAATAACAAAAATACCATTAATCAACATGATGATGATGATGATGGTGATGAAGAGGAGGATCATCATCATCAACTACTTTTTCTTCCATGCAGATCGGTTCTGCACGACAGCATGTCTCAGAATGCTATCTCATATATGAGGCTTAGGGCATCTTGGGTAACTGTATCACTTCTAAACATACCTTATCGGTTTGTCCTCTCTGTTGTGAATTACTAACTTTTCTATGTCAATACAGAAAGCCACTGATTCATACGGCACTCACTGTGTTTGATTACAATATATGTATACCATTGTGGCTGTTGGTGCCACTTAAAAAGTACCTACTACACTCTGAAAAGTGGTTGGCATTAGGAAGGGCATCCAGCCATAGAAACCACACCCAAACAGACATTGGAGCTTGGTGCAAACTTCTGGCTTGCCAGTTCTTGTCAAATTGCCCAACCCATGCTAGCGTGTATAACGAAGGTTAAATTATGACAATGATGATGATGATGATGATGATGATGATGATGATGATAGTGTGATCATGAGGATTCAGCTTGGGAATTACTTTAGGGGTGCACTGTCTGTGGAATACTCAGCCACTTACATTTTAATTACTAGAGACAATTCCTATTTGATTGAACTACTGAAAGGTCATTGTCACACCTGAGCGAGATGCCATCACATACAATCATAGTAATACATCTCCAGCATCTATCATCTAATGTCTTTAATACTCTGTCATTCTCTCAGCTCATTAGTGTTTTACATTTAATGAAGGTTATCATTTCTCATCTAACATATCATGCTCTCCTAATTACTTTCCAGCAACAACAAAAACTATGCTCTTACCTCACTTTTTCATATGCTTTATATCAAAGCATTCAATCATTTTCTTTCTATGAATCTCTTTGGTTTCCATTTTACTCAACTGGAACCCCATAGCCATTTGATGTTTAAAAACAATTCTGTTGTATTTTTATAATGACATATTATTAGGGATTGTATAAAAATGGTTTAAAATATTTTGTGTATTGTAGAAGTGGTACCAAGTTATTGCACAACAATAAAATCTTATATGGCTCCCCACCTATGGGTTGTGTGGGCCTTGGTTGAGAATCACTGCATTATATAGTTTTACATGGTAAGCTTTGTATAGCTTTGCAAGGTGAGAGAAACACTTTGTTACCAACATCTGTAACTATTCCTTAAACTTTCATCTTATTAAACACAGAACACTGACTGTATAAGGCATTATTAGTTACTAAATTAACTGACAGAATCGTTAGCATGAACTGGCAGAATCATTAGCAAAATGCTTGGCAGTATTTCCTCTGTCTTTATGTTCTAAGTTCACATTCCACCAAGGTCAACTTTGCCTTTCATCCTTTCGAGGTTGATAAATTAAGTACCAGTTACGTACTGAGGTCGATCTAATCGACAGGCACCCTCCCCCCAAAATTATGGGCCTTGTGCCTAGAGTAGAAAAGAATCGTTAGCATGCCAGGCGAAATGCTTATGGGTATTTTGTCTGCCGTTATGTTGTGAGTTCAAATTCCACGGAGGTCAACTTTGCTTTTCATCCTTTCGGGGTCGATAAATTAAGTACCAGTTACGCACTAGGGTCGATGTAATCGACTTAATCCGTTTGTCTGTCCTTGTTTGTCCTCTCTGTGTTTAGCCCCTTGTGGGTAGTAAAGAAATAGGTATTTTTTTTTGTTGCTACATTCTGAATTCAAATTCTGCCGAGGTTGCCTTTGCCTGTCATCCTTTTGGGGTTGATGAATTAAGTACCAGTGAGACACAGGGTTCGATGTAATCCACTATACCCCTCCCCCAAATTTCAGGCATTGTGTCTATAGTAGGAAGGATTATTATTTACTAAATAAAAACTTTAAATAAGAACACTACAATAGCTAGAGTGTTTGCCATCTGGGGCAGCCCTTACTTGCCACCTGGGTATCCACAAAAAATAATTATTGCCCACAGCAGACCCAGAAGTGGTGCTGCCCCCATAAAAGTACCATTCAGGGAGGACTGCCCTCTCTGCTCACCTCTAGCTACTCTTGTGAATAAGAATTGCATAAAACATGAGTGGCTGTGTGGTAAGTAGCTTGCTTACCAACCACATGGTTCCGGGTTCAGTCCCACTGTGTGGCACTTTGGGCAAGTGTCTTCTACTATTGACTCAGGCCGTCCAAAGCCTTGTGAGTGGATTTGGTAGATGGAAACTGAAAGAAGCTCGTCATATATATGTATATATGTGTATGTGTGTGTATATGTTTGTGTGTCTGAGTTTGTCCCCCCAACATCGCTTGACAACCGATGCTGGTGTGTTTACGCCCCCATAGCTTAGCCGTTCAGCAAAAAGAGACCAATATAATAAGTACTAGGTTTACAAAGAATAAGTCCTGGGGTTGATTTGCTCGACTAAAGGTGGTGCTCCAGCATGGCTACAGTCAAATGACTGAAACAAGTAAAAGAGTAAAAGAGTAGAACATTAAAATGATATTGATCATTGAATGAATATGACTTCTATCTTTTATTTGTTTCAGTTATTAGACTGTGGCCATACTGGGGCACTACTATGAATCTTTGTCACATAAGTCAACCCCAGTGCTATTTTCTTGTAAAGTTTGATATTTATTCAATCAGTCCCTTTGGTTGAACTGCTAAGTTACAGGCACATGGACACACCAACACTAGTTGTCAAGTGGTGGTGCTTGTAGGGAATCAATCACAGACATAAAGACAAACATACACACACATGCACGCACACACATACACACACACATACACATACATACACAAACACTGACACACACACACATAAAATATGGGCGTCTTTCAGTTTCCTTTAACTAAATCCACTCACAAAGCTTTGGTTGGTCTGAGGCTTCAGTAGAAGACACTTGCTCAAGGCCCCATACAGTGGGGACTAAACCTGGAACCATGTGGTTAGGAAGCAAATTTCCAACCTGGAGCCTGGTACAGCCTCCTGGCTTCCCAGACCCTGGTTGAACCATCTAACCCATGCTAGCATGGAAAACGGACGTTAAACGATGATAATGATGATGATGATGATGACAGCCACAAAGTTAATGTGTATAAAAGTAGAAATCAGTGTATATGACACTGGATACAGGCTTAAAGTGATTTCAAGTAGTTATTCTTTTATTCTCTTTTTCTTTTACTTGTTTTAGTCATTTGAGTGTGGCCATGCTGGAGCACTGCTTTTAGTCGAGCAAATCGACCCCAGGACTTATCTTTTATAAGTCTGGCACTTATTCTATTGGTCTCTTTTGCCCAAGTGCTAAGTTACAAGGATGTAAACACACCAGCATCGGTTGTCAAGTGATATTGTGGGGGGACAAAACACACACACACACATACACAAACATATACGCACACATACATATATATATATATACATAGATACGATGGGCTTCTTTCAGTTTCCGTCTACCAAATCCACTCACAAGGCTTTGGATGGCCCGAGGCTATAGCAGAAGACTCTTGCCCAAGGTGTCACGCAGTGGGACTGAACCCTGGAACCATGTGACTTGTAAGCAAGCTGCTTACCACACTGCCACTCCTCCTACTATATAAGAGAAAGAAAATACACTAAATATGGCATTGAATGTAATTTGAAGCAGTTACTATATATAAGAGGGAAAGTCACTGTATATATAACACTGAATAGTGACATTGTAATTACAAGCAGTTGCTGTATATGAGAGAAAATTTGCTGTGTATAACTTTGAATACTGGTTTCATGTAGACACTATATAAGACATCAAATAGTGAGTGCTAATGGCATCTAATAATCATGTTGATAAATCAGTCAGTTGGAGCCTCTGGCTGTTAATCAGAATGCATGGATGTCTGTGTGTGATGTTGGAGTGAAGTGCTATGAAATCGAACGAAGGAGGCTACATGAAGGGAGGAGGAAATGTCATCATCAACCACCTGTGGCTGTTGTTTGGGGTCACTTACAGTGCCCTCAGTGTCACAGGGTCTGCCTTTCTTGTATTGGTGTTGTCAGCCTTTCTTGTATCTGTGTTGACATCCCCTCCCATGACAAACAATGTGCTGGAGGCACAGCAGGATGAATGTTTTGGATTGACACTGTCATCACCTCTGAGGGGATGTCGTTAACACAAACAAATATTGATTGTTTGAGATCAAATAGTTCTTAATGTCTGTCCAACTTGATCACACCTTACACAGTAAAACGGACACATTTCTCTTCTTGCAACCATAATTCTGTCTCAGTCAAATATACAGATATGAAAATTAATTTAGGATCTAATGCTCTTATGGAGATACATATTACTCTGAGTATCTTGTGAGACTGACTCCTTCAATGATTGCGTATACTGTGTGTGCGTGTGTGTGTGTGTGTGTATCATCATCATCATCATCATCGTTTAACGCCCGCTTTCCATGCTGGCATGGGTTGGACAATCTGACTGAGGACTGGTGAACAAGATCATTGCACCAGGCTCCAATCTTGATCTGGCAGAGTTTCTACAGCTGGATGCCCTTCCTAACACCAACCACTCCGAGAGTGTAGTGGGTACTTTTATGTGCCACCGGCACAAGGGCCAGTCAGGCGGTCCTGGCAACGGCCATGCCCAAATGGTGTTTTCTTTTGTGCCACCTGCACACCGACACAAGTGTCAGTAAGGCGATGCTGGTAACAATCATGCTCAAATGGTGCTACACAACTATCACATACTATCTTGGATCTAATGACACAAATCAATTATTAGATTGATGGATTGACAGTTTGAGGTTGAGAATACTCAGATTGATTTGGTACTCATTCCTAACACCAAAGGGAACCACAGAGGTAATGTAGAATACCATGCTCTGTTCAGAAGTACAACAGAATGTAAGTAGTACATTAAAACTCATGACCTTTGGGCAGGTTCCATAAATGCCACTAATATTCATGTAAATTATTTATAGTAAAAAACCTGTTTTGATCTGGTTTATTCTCTCATAATCTTGTTCTTTATTTCTGAAAATAAAACAGTCCATTTGGGGTTTATTGTCTTGCAAGCTGCAGGGAAGTCTCACTAGTGCTGATGGGATGAAAAAAAGCATCCAAATGCCTTGTTAGGTGGTTAGCATTAAGTGGGGCTTTCAGGTGTAGAAACCATGTTAAGGTAGACACTGGAGCATAAAACCGACAGAGGCTCATTGAATCATATCAAACTGTCCAACCCATGTGAGCATGGGGCATAGATATTGAATGATTATAATAATGATGATGATGATGATGATGATGTTGATTCGACTGGAAATATTTTTCTCTGGAAGAAATCAATATAAACAAGTAAAAAAAAAATCACTAAACAAAAACTAAAAGAATCAGTGTTTTTCTTGAAAACACTGACTTCCTGAGAAAATTATTATTGTTTATTTGACTCTTTGATTCTTTTTTACTGGTTTCAGTCACTGAATTGTGGTCATGCTGGAGCAATGCCTTCAAGTGTTTATTGGCTCATATCACCCTCCCCACCCTTGTATTTACTTTTATGTCTGGTATTTATTTACCTGTATCTGTTGAATCACTAGGTTACAGTAAAGAAACAAATATTACTGGTTGTTAAGTGGTGTAAATATAAACATAAGGAAACACACACATACACACACATTTATATATATATATGTGTGTATGCACACACACAAACATACACACACACACATACACATACATGTCCCTTTCACTCCAGGTCCCTCTGCTCCACTAATTTCTACCCACTTCATACTTTGAAGGTTCAGTGTGACACCTCATCATCAATATCTAATTCTTTATTGCCCACAAGGGGCTAAACATAGAGATGATAAACAAGGATAGACAAAGAAACTAAGTCGATTAAATCATCCCCAGTGCGTAAATGGTACTTATTTAATCAACCCTGAAAGGATGAAAAGCAAAGCCGATCTTGGCAGAATTTGAACGCAGAACGTAGCAGCAAATGAAATACCGTTAAGCATTTTGCCTGGTATGCTAACGATTCTGCCAGCTCACCACCTTTACCAATATTTTCATCATTTTCCAGCTGTGCTTGGTCATTCCCAGCCTCTCTTCTAAAATGTGAATAGTCATGCAGCTTGTCTTTAACATAAAACCTGCTCTGATTGATCCCTTTTCTCAATCTTTGATTCCATATCTCCTACTATAAACATGTCACATCAGAGTTCATAGTTTTACAACTGTATAGAAGCCTCATTGATACTTGGGGCATTAAAAGAACTCAGTACACACTGTAAAAGGGTTGGTGTTAGCAAGGGGATCCAGTTGTAGAAACCATACTGGAACAGTCACAGGAGCATGATGCAGTGTCTGGGTCCACTGGATCTTGTCAAATTGTTGGACTTATACATGTACGGAACATGGATCTTAAATGATGGTGATCCTGATGATATATATATCTCTATATATATATATAGATATATAGATATATATATATATATATATAATACAGTTCTATATTTAAGAGATGAGGAATTATTTACATTATTTACATTTGACAGATATTTGTCCTCATCTTGTTTGTTGTTAACACAACGTTTCAGCTGATGCCCTCCAGCCTTTATCAGGTGTCTTGAGGAAAATTCTGCTCTCATAGCAGAATCCCTACCAGAACTAGAGAAGAAATTTCAGGTGTGGAAGCAAGGTTTAGTATCGAAGGGCCTTAGAGTCAATGTAGCAAAGACCAAAGTTCTAGTAAGTAGGAAGGTGAACACATCACAAACCTCTTCATGTTGATTGCCCTGCTTGATCTGTAGAAAAGATGTAGGTAGAAACTCCATATGATGTATCCATTGAAAGCCATGGATGCGTAAGAGGTTCAGCAACATCAAAGGAAGGTTAACCGGGAAGTTAGCTTTTGTGTATGGCAGATGCACAGGGGCAATAAACACCACAGATGCTTAGAAAACAGATTCTATCACATTCCAGGGGGAGAAACTAGAAGTATTTGATAGCTTCTGCTACCTAGGTGACTAAGTCTGTAGTGGGGGTGAATGTTTGGAGAGCATTGCCACTAGAATAAGAATAGCCTGGGCAAAGTTCAGAAAGCTCCTACTTCTGCTGGTGACAAAGGGCCTCTCGCTCTGAGTGAAAGGGAGATTGTATGATGCATGTGTGCAAACTGCAATACTACATGGCAGTGAAGCAGGGGCTGTAACTGCTGAAGACATGCTTAGGCTTGAAAGAAATTAAGCTAGTATGATCTGCTGGATGTGTAATGTCAGTGTGCACACACGACAGAGTGTAAGCACCCTGAGAGAAATGCTGGACATAAGAAGCATCAGGTGTGGTGTGCATGAGAGATGACTACACTGATCATGTGCTGAGTATGGATGAGAAGAGCTGTGTGAAGATGTGTCATTCTCTAACAGTGGAAGGAACCTATGGAAATGGGAGACCCAGGAAGACATGGGATGAGGTGGTAAAGCATGACCTTTGAATGTTGGGCTGCATAGAGGCAATGACAAAAGACCGAGACCTCTGGAGATATGCTGTGATCGAGAAGACCCAGTAAGTAAAGTGAGATCACAGCCATAGCCCACACCAGTGTCGCATAATGAGTCCATTTAATAAGCACCTTTGAATCGCCAGGAGACATGCCATGATTGAGGAGACCTATTGAGTCAAGTATAATCAAAATCAAATTGAATCACAATCAAAAGGAAATTGTAGTTGTGGCCAATGCCAGTGCAGCCTGACTGGCTCCCATGCCAGTGGTATATAAAAAGCACTATATATATATGTACACGCACATACATATACATCTGTATATATATATATATATATATATATATATATTATATATAATATATATATATACTTTATTTAAAGCATATATATGTATATGGATCAAAACAGTTTGATTCATATATGTATGTATGCATGTATGTGTGTATACATATATATATCAAAAGGGGGTGATCCCTTCAGATATGAATGACCATAAGATTGCACCTAGAAAGTTACCCTCAGAGGCACAAGTCTCGGCAAGGTTGTTTATAGAATAACAGTAGTCACCCATGCATACCAGCCTTCTCTTTTAACACCACCAGTGTTATCCAAGGGAAAGGCAAAGGCAGATTACAGCTTGGCATCAATGACGTTGCAACTCATTTCTACAGCTGAGTAAAATGGAGTAAAGTGCAAAAAAGTGTCTTGCTCAAGGACATAGCACACAGCCCAGTATGGGAATCAAACGCACAACCTCATGATCATAGGCTCAATGCTCTAACCAGTGAGCCATGTGCCTTCACACACACACACACACACACACACACCCATATGTGGATTTGTATGTATGTATATACACACACATACATACATATATATAATATATATATATATATTATATATATATATATATATATATATACTTTATTTAAAGCATATATATGTATATGGATCAAAACAGTTTGATTCATATATGTATGTATGCATGTATGTGTGTATACATATATATATCAAAAGGGGGTGATCCCTTCAGATATGAATGACCATAAGATTGCACCTAGAAAGTTACCCTCAGAGGCACAAGTCTCGGCAAGGTTGTTTATAGAATAACAGTAGTCACCCATGCATACCAGCCTTCTCTTTTAACACCACCAGTGTTATCCAAGGGAAAGGCAAAGGCAGATTACAGCTTGGCATCAATGACGTTGCAACTCATTTCTACAGCTGAGTAAAATGGAGTAAAGTGCAAAAAAGTGTCTTGCTCAAGGACATAGCACACAGCCCAGTATGGGAATCAAACGCACAACCTCATGATCATAGGCTCAATGCTCTAACCAGTGAGCCATGTGCCTTCACACACACACACACACACACACACACCCATATGTGGATTTGTATGTATGTATATACACACACATACATACATATATATATATATATATATATATATAATATATATATATATGTATATATATATGTATGTATGTATGTATGTATGTATGTATACTCTTTTACTTGTTTCAGTCATCTGACAATGGCCATGCTGGAGTACCACCTTTAGTTGAGCAAATCGACCCCAGGACTTATTCTTTGTGAGCCTAGTACTTATTCTATCAGTCTCTTTT
The DNA here is from genome assembly GCF_006345805.1 of Octopus sinensis. Lineage (NCBI taxonomy): Eukaryota > Metazoa > Mollusca > Cephalopoda > Octopoda > Octopodidae > Octopus > Octopus sinensis. The sequence goes on along the minus strand of NC_042997.1, from coordinate 127,624,816 downwards.
GCCAAACTGCTAAGTTACGGGGACGTAAACATACCAGCATCGGTTGTCAAGTGATGTTGGTGGGACTGAACCCGGAAGCATGTGGTTGGTAAGTAAGCTACTTACCACACAGCCACTCTTATGCCTATATTACATATATATATATGCATCTCACAGAAGTATGTACACTCCTAAAAAATTTCAGTAAAAATTGCCATTACTCTGATAATATCAAAGGAAATCACACAAAATTATACCGAATAAAATATATTATACAAGCAAACATTATACAAATTTGGAACACAAAACAAAAAACATTTTCAAAGATACGAATCAAACATTACAAAAATATTTACACCATAAAGGAAATTTGCTATATTGAATATTATGATCACCTTTTTAACTAAATTCAGATATTGCTGATAATTTCTATTCTAATAAATTATTTCTCCTGGTCATTGTTATTGCATCTGCAGGAATTCTGATTTGTGTACTGTGGGGGAAAATCTTCATTGTGATTAAAATGGCACCAAATGGAAAAGAATTGTCTAAAGATTTGAAGAAAATTATTTTTAATTTGCACAAGAATGGTTTAGGATACAAGTTAATTAGCAAATGAATACATATTATCCTAATCATAGTTGCCAAAGTAATTCAGAAGTACAAAGCTACTGGACAGCGAAGCAATAAACAATGTCCAGGTCATCCTTCTATTTTAAATGCACGTGATATTTGCCACATCCAACATTGTGTGATGTACAACTTGCATTGTACTGCTTCATCTTTGGCCCAAGAAGTGTCTTCTGTTAGTGGAAAGAGTGTATCCACCCAAGCAGTTTGCTTATGTTTGAATCAGGGCTGTCTTCATGGATGCATTCCCCATAAGAAGCCTCTCCTCACTATCAGGCATAAACCAAATCATCTTTCTTTTAGTGAAACCTATGTGAGTGAGTAAGGGGAAGGAGTTTTGGAATAAAATTCTTTTTTCTGACAAGACTAAAATCAACTTGTTTGGGTCAGATGGTATTAAGTGAGTATGGTGATGGCCAGGTGAAGATAATAGCAACAAATCCACCGTGCCTACCATGAAACACGGCGGTGAAATTGTTATGCTTTGGGGATGCATGAGTGCAGCTGGTGAGGGAGGACTCACATTTATTGAGAGAACAATGGATTCAAGGCGTTTTGTGTCATATTTCATAAAACAATGTTGAAAAGCATCAAGGAACTAGGAAGGCATTCCATGCTCTAATATGATAATGACCCTAAACACACTTCAAAGATGACGACTAAGTTTTTATCAGATAAAAAGGTAAAGGTATTGCTTTGGCTTACCATGTTGCCTGATTTAAATCCAATAGAACATCTGTGGAGTGTTTCGAAAAGGAAGGTTGAGGAGAAAAAAACCCACAATGTAACACGGTTTAAAGACATCACAGAACTTTGCCTACATCTATACTATTTTTGAAAAAATATAATTTAGGCTTAGAAATATTGATTTCTCCCATTGGCATATGACCCCAAATTACAGGGGAGAGCTGTAGTTGATTACTGGTGCTTATTTATTTAGAGGCGCAATAAGCAATAATGAAGTGTACAAGTACACAAACTTCTTTAACACATTCATGCATAATTAGACATGGAAAGACAATACAACACTGCACAAATTATCTTGAGGTAAGAAATTCTTCTTATAGACAATATGAGTGTAAACACATCACTAAGCCATGAAAGATGTCACCTGACTGTAAGAGGCACGCATTTCTGTGTTATTACATTTCATCAGTTACATATACTAAGCCGTCATTCATGGCCACTGACAGCTGGTCATTCTTACATTAGAACAGCAAAGGATACATTTGCTGAATTGTAAAAAAGTTTTGTCAAGTTGGAATTAATTAGAGATGCCCTAAGCAGTGCTGAATGAAATGTAGGTATACTCTTTCTCTTTTACTCTTTTACTTGTTTCAGTCATTTGACTGTGGCCATGCTGGAGCACCGCCTTTAGTCGAATGAATCGACCCCAAGACTTATTCTTTGTAAGCCCAGTACTTATACTATCGGTCTCTTTTGCTGAACTGCTAAGTTACGGGGGACGTAAACACACCAGCATCGGTTGTCAAGCGATGTTGGGGAGACAAACACAGATGCACAAACATACACACACACGCATACATATATATATATAAATATATATACGACGGCCCTCCTTCAGTCTCTGCCCACCAAATCCACTCACAAGGCCTTGGTCGGCCCGAGGCTACAGTAGAAACACCCGCCCAAGGTGCCATGTAGTGGGACTGGACCCAAAACCATGTGGTTCACAAGCAAGTCACTTACCACACAGCCACTCCTTTGCCTATATGTACAATGATATTTAACATGTTCAGGTACACTTGGACATGTAAATACAATATCATCACTTGCAGGATGAAAGATAAAGTTGATTCTGTTGGGATTGGAACTCAGATCTAACTTAATGTCATCTGACAATGTTCCATCTTTCCAGTCACTGCTCTTCATCTAGAAAACCAAAAATTAGATCTGGAAAAAACTAACTTAAGACAGGAGCGAAATTTTAGTTAAATGAAGTTGAGCATTTATTCGTACATCTGTTGTGTCCTGCAGATATGACTAATATTCTGGTGGTTGATCAAAGTTTGCGGCTCCAGGGTTTGGCATAAATGAAAGGAAAATTGGCAGAGATTTATTGTGTATTTGTAAAGGGCAGCGTGTGCTGAAGGGAGAAGAATTTGAATTCAAACAGTTGGATGTGTAACCTGAATCATGGGGAGAGAAGGATAAAGAGTGATAGAGAAGAATGAAAGAGAGAGTGAGCATGTGTATGTGCGTGTGAAAAGGAGAAGGAAAGAGAGAGGGAGAGAGAGAGAGAGAGACAGACAGACAGACAGACAGGCAGACAGACAGGCAGACAGACAGAAGATAGACAGAGTGAAGTGAGAAAACAGCAGAGATAGAAATGAGAAGACTAGTTTATTATATGCAAGATTTGAATTTCTATATAAATTGTGAACTTAATTAGCTCATAAATTGGTTCCCCTGCAAATTCACCAGACACTGACATATCACCAGACACTGACAAAACTGAGTTGGAATTCAAAAACAAAAAATAATAATCTACTTCATTGAGCAAAAATAATAGTAAATAGTAACATAATTCAAGAATATGGAATGTCTTGAGCCAATAATGAAACCATTGTGGGGTCGGTCACTCAATCTGCTAGAAATAACAACCAGGTGCTCCTCAAATCACTGAACTGTTTTAGAGAAGTGCAAAATGCTGTTCTGAAAAAGCAAAAAAAAAACAACCTTTAGACTATTTAATGCTTACCCTTAAAAGACAGGATGGTCATAAAAGAACTGTCTTAGATTTTAGATCTGCTCAAACAGGATGGAATTAGGGTTATATAACGAACCACAACATGAAATATCGTTGATCGCAGCTTCATGATACTCTTTTAGCTGCCACTCAGATTGGTTGCACATTTTGGCACAAGTCTAGCAGTTTCAGGGGACAGGGTAAGCCAATTACATCAACCCCAGTGCTCAACTGGTACTTATTTCATCAACTCTGAAAGGATGAAAGACAAAGTCAACATCGGTGGAATTTGATCTCAGAACCTAAAGACAGACAAAATGCTGCTAAGTATTTTGCCTGGCATGCAAACAATTTTGCCAGCTTGCCACCTTTAACTGCCACTCATTATTTTTCTACTTTTTTTTAAAACTCATTTAAGATATGCAAGATTCTTGATATGTACACATGTGTTGAAACATACCTTATTTTATCTTGGGTGGGTCATTATGTCAATAATAAATACACACACACACGTTGCTTCTGTTTCAATTCTTTTACTATTATTAATCAGTTAATCAATATTTTAGCATTTAACCAATTAATTAATTGATTCTTTGATTAATTGATCCGTTTATCAATCAGCTAGATTTGTCAAAACCCTTTCATTGCCATTAACTACGTCAACAACAACATGCCCTCTCACTCCAAGTCTACCTGCTCTGTCCTACTCCCTCATAGTAATCTCCTCATCCCCTAGCAAGAAGCTGATCTCCATCCCATCTGTCTGCCTGTCTTCTTTAAATTCTCTTTAAAATGTTTTTTTTGCTTTTCATGCTTGTATAAATGGGATGGTTTTATATCAGTGCAATGACTGGTGTTGCTTGAACAAGCATATGACTATGTATGTTCCATCTATGGCTGCTATGTCTTTCTCTTAGATATTAGTATATCACCCACTTACCCCCACCCCCTTTAGCAACTGTATCATCTTTACTACTCTTACTGCTTGCCCCTTACTCTTCTGCATCCCTCTATCTTCCACAGCTATGAGGGGGTGCTGAAAAAGTTCCTGATTTAAGGGTGTCATGAAAGGCCTGGTTGGAGGCCCAAACTTCCGAGTTCTTTTACAAGGCTTAGAAAAACTGAAGGACTGCTGCATTATGTGTGTGAATTTGAGAGGGGAATATGTTGAGTAAAATCATAATTAACTGATCCTCCTGTATTTTCTTTTATCCCAAGCCAGGAAATTTTCAGCTGCCCCCTACCGTAATAATGACTTTTGTCTCATTCACCTTTCAGCCCTACCCATTTTGGTAGTCTGTATTTCCACCCCTTAATCACCATCCCATATAATCTTGCAGCCACCAACCACACACTTCAATTCAGCTTGTGTCATAAGGGGCCACCTGGACACCTTATTGCCATTATTTACGTCTTGCAGCTCCTACTGACCATTTTCTCTTTTCCTCCCACCCCACCACAAGCAGATCTTTCTGCCAGAACCTGCTCTGTCCGACTCTCTCATAGTAATCTTCTCATCCCTTAGCAAGAAACTGACCTCCATCCCACCTCTCCTAGGGGTCATAGTCCTGAAAATTGCATGGCAATCTCAATAGTGCAGGTGGCATGAAAATAGCATTTAGTACACTCTGTAAAGTGGTTGGCATTAGGAAGGGCATCCAGTCATAAAATACAATGCCAAAGCAGACATAGAAGTCTGATGCAGTCATTGGAGACATCAGATCCTGGCAAACTATTCATGCCGAGATGAAACATTGACATTGAATGATGATGATGATGATGATGAACAAGTTGGAAAAGGGATGAAGTGTTGCATTTGGCTATGATGATGGTAATGATGATGATGCTGCATTCCTTAATAGACACTTGTAATTTGTAATCACCCAGTATACAATGTGTTCCAAGATAATGGTTTCTAATCCTTTCTAATTTTGACACCAAGCCAGCAGTTTTGAGGGTAGGTATTAGACGATTACATTGACACCATTGTTCAACTGTTACTTTATCTTATCAAGCCCTGAGAGGATGGAATTTGAGCTTCAAATGTAAAGTGCTAGAAGAAATGTTGATGAGCACTTTGTCCAACGCTTTGAGGATTCCTACTAGATCACTGCCTTTATGTGTTTCAAGATAACAGCACGCAGTTTGAGAGAAAACTGACTGGTATTCCTTGTAGGTGGAGGAAAAGCAGAGTCAGTATTTCTCTCTTTCTCATTGACCCATTCTTTTGTTATGTTAAACAAAAAGAGAAAGTTCTTGCTTAGGTGCATCAATCTAGTAAACTACAGCAAGCAGATTTGTAGTCTTTGCCAAAAAGACCTGAACATAAGGCATTTAATAGGCCACACCTTAATATTGCTGCAACCATGAAAAACCTAATTATAGCTAATAGTATGCTCTCAAAATGACATATTACATTCCAACAACTGCATTTATATGAGAGGAGCACTCAAGGCTAATACTACAGAGGACTGCCTTTTGATAATAATACTGATTCTATCACTAATGATTGTTTTTTAAAATAAGCCTGCTGGTTATTTGCAATGTCAGTGATTGAAAAGACACTGGAATCCTATATATTATGGCAGTGACATTTGGTTGGTATATGGTCACCAGATACTTGCCACTGAGGAAATTCAGTAGACTGAAATCACATGATCTGGCAGTTCTGGCTCCCATAACAGAAGGATTCTCATCTACTATGATATATGTCCATGCTTTTATGCACCCTATGCCTATATAAGAAGACCTCCCAAGGTGAATACTGCTGTATTTGGTGTTCTAACAAAACATCCACAATAAGTGGGATATAAAGATATATTATACAGTATTCAACATTAATGTTATTTAAATCCATAACAATTAGGTTTTTTTTTTACCAGGCATCATATCTGGGCAAGAAGATACCGCCACAGGTATCATATCTAGGTAAGAAGCTAAATGGATAAAATTAAGCTTTGTACTTATTTTATTGATCCAGAGTGATGAAAAACATGCTTGACGATGGCAGATTATTTAGAGTGAAAAAACAAGAGGAGATAGCTATAAAGTATAAGATATTTATGTATTGTGACATTAGTATTTTTGTCAAACCTCTCACCATCAAAGATATTAATGGTAATGATTTATTTGTTGTGACAGAGATACAACACATCAGATATGTGAAATAATCATGGAGGAGAAAACTAATGAATTTAGTAAATCCTCAAGGTTTTGACATCAGGATAGAACAATTCTCACTGATGCCAGATATAATTACAAATAATTGAAAAGAAAGAGAGAATGCTTCATAACCAGCTATTCCTTAAGACAGAAATATCGCAATGAGGTATAAGAGATTTTGAAGCGTGCTCAATTAAAAATAGAAAGAGCATTCTGCAACCATAGCATGGGCTGTCTCTCTCGACACACTGCCCTGAATGACATAATTACATTGGACCTCGATACAGCTAGCTTCCTGTCACACCTGAAGCCAGTAAGTATTTGCTGCGGGGATGGGTGCCATACCTCTTCCCATACGAGGGAGGCAGATCCCTAATCTGGGTTTCAATGAGCTGTGACACATTCTCCGGTTCCAACATTGCTGTATCAACCACAAACTTGGATATCGCCATCCATAATGCATAGGAGAAAAAACTGCTATCAATATGCGCAGTCACCATTTGTGGCCTCAGCCGTTCTTGGATCCCATGCTGCTGATTTCTTCTGCAAAATCAGAATAAATGTGGCCTGTCTGAGAAATGAGCCCTGTGAGGTAGGATAGCTGTAGCAGCATGTGTTACCAGCCATTCTCTGTGGCAACACCTTTGCGGTCATGTCTACGAGGCATGGCTAAACACACCATTTATTCTGGGGTGTATAATCAGTTTCTCCCTCACTCCCATCTTCTGCTACTTAATCCCTCTGTTTTTGTTTCCTTGGTGAGGTAATTATGGGTTTTTTCTCTACAATTTGACTTTTTCGACTTTTAAATGTTTTTTCTTTCATTATTTTCTTTCATTATTTCTTCATCGTTTAACATCCGCTTTCGATGCTGGCATGGGTTGGACAATTTGACTGAGGACTGGCGAACCAGATGGCTTCACCAGGCTCCACTCTGATCTGGCAGAGTTTCTACAGTTGGATACCCTTCCTAACACCAACCACTCCGTGAGTGTAGTGGGTGCTTAGGCGGTACTGGCAATAGCCACACTCAAATGATGTTTTTTATGTGCCACCTGCACAGGAGCCAGTCAAGCAGCACTGGCAATGACCTCACTCGAATATTTTTTCACGTGCCAGTAAGGCAACACTGGTAACGATCATGCTCGAATGGTGCTTTTTATGTGCCACCAGAATGGAAGCCAGTCAGCTGCTCTGGTAATGATTATGCTTGGATGGTGCTCTTAGCACTCCACTAGTACAGACGCCAGTCATTGAATTTGATTTTGATTTCGATTTCACTTATCTCAGCAGGTCTTCGCAAGCAGAATTTAGTGTCCAATGAAGGAAAGGTATGCATAAGTAGGCTGGTTACACCCCTGGCATAGGCCATGGGTTATGGTATCACTTGGATTGCCAGGTCTTCTCAAGCACAGCGTATTTACAAAGGTCTCAGTCACTAGTCATTGCCTCAGTGAGGCCTAAGGTTCAAAGGTCGTGCTTCACCACCTCATCCCAGGTCTTCCTGGTTCTACCTCTTCCACAGGTTCCCTCAACTGCTAGGGTGTGGCACTTTTTCACACAGCTATCCTCATCCATTCTCGCCCCATGACCATACCAGCACAGTCTTTCCAATATGTTGTTAAATCAGTTGTTTTCTTGCTGTCAATGTAATCTATCTACTCTGGCACCACAAAGTTCAAATAACAAATTATAAAAAAATAACAATAAAAGAAAAATATTAAAGCAAAGTCAGGTAAAAACTAGATACTAATCAATCAGTAAAGGAAGTACTGGCTCTTCACAAAGAATGAGACAAAATTCTACGAAGAGCTGAACAATGAGCATAAGGAGGCTGACATAGCAAATACTGAAGCAGTAAGAAACTTTTGGCCTAATATTTGGAGCAAGGAGTTTCAATGCAACAATAGAGATGGCTGGTTACAGGAATTTAAAAGTGAAATTGAGAATAATGCAAGGCAAGAGAATAAGAATATTAAAGATGAGAAAGTGGAAAAGATGCTTAAAAAGATAACAAACTGGAAACTTCTGCATTCACTGGTGTTCAGGAGTATTCTTGCTTAGAAATCTCACAAACATGCACAGCTGTATATAACTATTTCTTACTGACTGTATAGGGAATGCTAACATAGCTGACTAAAGGAAAGACAGTGCTAACACAGAAGGATAAAGAAAAGAGAAGGAGGGTAATAATCATAGGTGTATTATATGCTTACCATTGCTTTGGAAATTGCTAATAAGCCTCATAGAAGATGCATTGTATAACTTTCTGATGAAAGAAGAACTGTGTTCACAAGAGCAGAAAGGATCCAAAAATAGGCCAATGTAATTGAGACATATAAAATCATTTGTATACATTTTGTCTATCTCAATATGAAAAATATTAATTTCTATAAAGGAAAACTATGTAGGTGGAAGAAATGCCATCCATCTTCCAGTATGATGATTTAATGCTTCCAAAGCTTTATGAAGAATTCTCAGTAAATGTCTTTAGCACAAACTAAAAATCGGGTTCCATCATAAAAAAAAAGTGGTAACATGATAAATAAACAACTGTAAGTCCTTGTTCAAGAGGGTGTCGAAAAGATCCTGACTTTTGGTAAAAGAAAATACAGGCGGATCAGTTAATTATGATTTTATTCAACAGGAGTGGCTGTGTGGAAAGTAGCTTGCTTGCCAACCACATGGTTCCGGGTTCAGTCCCACTGCATGACACCTTGGGCATGTGTTTTCTACTATAACCTCAGACCGACCAAAGCCTTGTGAGTGGATTTGGAAGATGGAAACTGAAAGAATCCCATCGTATATATAAATAAATATATATATATATATATATATGTGTGTGTGTGTGTATGTATATGTTTGTGTGTCTGTGTTTGTCATCCCAACATTGCTTGACAAAAGATGCTGGTGTGTTTATGTTCCTGTCACTTAGTGATTCAGCAAGAGAGGCTGATAGAATAAGTCCTGGGTTCGATTTGCTCGACTATAGGCGATGCTCCAGCATGGCTGCAGTCAAATGACTGAAACAAATAAAAGAATAAAAAAAAAGGAAAAAAGAATATTTCCCTCTTAGATTCACATATTTATTGTAGTGGTCCTTCAGTTTTTCGAAGCCCTGTAAAAGTACTCTGAAATTTGGACCTCCAGCCTGGCGTTTTACGATACCCTTAAAAGCAGGAACTTTTCAGCACTCCCTTTGTACATCCCTTTTACTTCAAAACATCTTGCACCAAAAAGAAGAGAATGGTGGTCAATAAATATGAAGAACAGTCTGCAGTTTGACAAAAATAGACTTTTCCACCAAACAATGAATATAATGACTTGAAGTTATATACATGACAGAGAATTCAAAGAAAATCTTGTCAGTGCTGTCTAACAATGGCTGCTTAAATGACAACCACTGCAATAGCCTCACCAGAATACTGCTGCTCCAACAGTGAACTCATTTACTGTCAACTTGAAAATCTGTTTTGGATAAATAGACAAGGATGGAGGTGCTGTTGGTGTGATTCTTGACAAATTCACGTTCTACATTTGCCATAAAAATTTTAAAACAGAATCAGAGTTAAGTAGTCACCTGCTAGCAAACCTGTTATAAGCATACATTTGCAGTGATAGATTAATTATGGTCGAGCTGAAACACATACATACATACATACATACAGACAGACAGGCAGACATACATGCATGCATACATACATAGATACATACATATATACATGCACATATATATGCATTTATATATATATATGCATATATATATGTATATATATATATATATATAGGTATATATATGTATATATTCATATAAGTATATATATATATATATATATATATAGGTATATATATGTATATATTCATATAAGTATATATATATATATATATATATATATATATATATATATATATATAAATAGAATTAAGAGATAGAACCTCCATAAGTTAATTCAATTAATACTGAAAGATATTATATAGATTTAAATATATTATTATTAACGTTGTACTAAAAATTTCTGCACATTCAAACGACTTTATTATTAATATAGTGCTAAAAGGTTCTATATTAAAATATACATTAAAAATACACATCAATAAAAATGTATATAATACACGTTAATATATATATATATTTATATGTAGGTGCAGGTGTGGCTATGGTAAGAAGGTTGCTTCACAAACACTTGGTTCTGGGTTCAATCCCACTCCGTAACACCTTGGGTAAGTATCTTCTGCTATAGCCTTTGGTAAATGGAAACTGAAAGAAGATCAACATATATATATGATGTAAACACATCAACATCGGTTGTCAAGCAATGGAGGGGGTACAAACGTATACATACACACAAATATATACATCACTTCTCCATTGCTTGATAACCGATGTTGGTGTGTTTACATCCCCGTAACTTAGCAGTTTGGCAAAAGTAACCAACAGAATAAGTACTAAGCTTACAAAAATAAGTACTGAACTCAATTTGTTCGATTAAAAGTGCTACTCCAGCATGGCCACAGTCAAATGCTTGAAATAAATAAAAGAATAAAAGAATATATATATATATATATAATATATATATATATATGTGTGTGTGTGTGTGTGTGTGTTCATATATATATATATATAGAGAGAGAGAGAGAGAGAGTGAGAGAGAGAGAGAGAGAGAGAGAGAGGAGAGAGAGAGAGAGAGGAGAGAGAGAGAGAGAGAGAGAGAGAGAGAAAGTATTACGCCAACGAGCTCCCACATCCCATCAAAAAATGAATTCGTGATAGAAGGGCTAAAATTCATCTTGGAGATAACTACTTCGTCTTGAAAGACAACTTCTATCGACAAAAATCGGGGACTGCGATGGATACGAGAATGACCCCCCTCCTTTGCTAACCTAGTCATGGGATATCTAGAAATTAGTCCTCGTAAACTTCTAGAAAAATACGGCAGCCCATTCTCCCTCAACATAGAAAATAACTGGAAGAGATACCTGGATGACTGCTTCATTCTTTGGCATGAAAGTATAGAGAGACTTAAAGAATTCCAAGCACTTATAAATGGACTTGACGTAAACATTCAATTCACGATGGAATATAGCCATCAACAACTTCCCTTCCACGACATTCTCATTAAGAAATCTAACAACGTAAGGGAAACAGATATATACTATAAGCCCATGGACTCCAAGCAATATCTACCGTTCAACTCATGCCACCCCAGACACACCAGAATGAATATCCCCTTCAACCTAGCAAAAAGGACTATAGTTTCTAATGCAAACACCAGAGACACACGACTACATGAGCTAAAAGATACACTCATCACTAGGAACTACCCACTTTCACTAAGTGACATATACTTTCAACGTGCCCTTCAACTCAACACTCAAGAAGTCAGACATCCCAAATTAAAGAAAAATTTACAACCAAAAACCCCACCATATATCTCCACACACAATACTCTTAACAATGAAGCCTTCGACACCATCCTCCAAAACATTCCCCTGTTAAAAAAGGACCACAGAATGAACTTAATCCTCCAAACACATATCATCATAAAAGGCAAAAGACAACCCATATCTATGAAAAGTCGCCTAACACAAGCCCGAATACGCTCAACAACAACACAGAAGCCGTCAGTAAAAAAATGCGGAAGACCCATTTCAGAGAAAGAAAAAAACTCGTCAGTGCTCTACCAACATGCGCAGGCAGAACGTAGAGGCTCGATTAATAGCATAGAGGTTAAATTACTATCGACTCATAGAACTAACACGACACTTAGACAGATTACAGAGGCTATACACATAACAGTAGACAGACCGAGCATCAATAAAAAAAAACAACATGAATGGAACAGTAATACTCACCACCACACCACACCACATGACTAAAGACAGTAGGGATGAGAAGAGAGGGGAAAGGGGAAAAACCGTAAATAATTCACAGAAACATATAGGGTAATACACACATGCACCTACCTGTGATATTTATGAGAAATAGAGATATATGTATAAAATAAATAAGTAAATAAATATATAAATAGATAAATAAATAAGCATATAAATATATCTGCCACATATCTGTGATAAATGTAAGACAGGGATAGATAATGTAAATAAATAAAACTATATAAAGGGTATAGATACATACGGAGCGAATCCATATACAAACAGAAACACACATGAAACTTCATGGACGGCCATAACGATGTCAATAATACAACTAACACGGTCAGCGGCAGCGGTGGTGCCAATGATGATAATAACAACACCAACTACCACAATGGCAACCCCGTGGGCGAACACACATACACAGAGGAATACAAGAACTGTAGCATTTCTTTTTCGGGTCACAGAACAGCAGTAGAAGAACAGAATGGAATAAGTGAAGCAAGAACACACATGAAAACGATAATATATATACATATATATATATATATGTGTGTGTGTGTGTGTGTGTGTGTGTGTGTGTGTGTGTGTGTGTGTGTGTGTGTGTGTGTGTGTGTGTGTGTGCGTGTGTGTGTGTATCGTGAAATTGTGTGTTGAAACAGATATTGTATTTCGGAATAGTCAGATTTTTCGTCAAATATTTGGCAAAAAAATGCCCATCCCGAAATATAATATATATATATATATATATATATATATATATATATATATATATATATACACGTATATATCCTTTGCTTTGCCTTCCTCTCTCTCTTTCTCTCTCTGCCTCACCCTTCTCTCTATCCGCGTGTCTTCCTCTATCTGTCTCTCTCTCTCTCTCTCCCACTCCTCCTCACTTTCGTCACTGCTAATCCTTTCGCCTGTTGCATTCAGGCCCTAAGGTCATGTTTCCCAGCGCTCGCCAGTTACCTTCTCGTCCCCGCCAGAACAAAGGCCTTCGTTCGTCTTTTTCGTTTGTTCTCTTGTTTATTTTGATTTCTCGTATTGTAATTTAATTCTCGTTTTGTATTTTCTTGTACATGTATCTTTAATTTTGTATTTTTTCTTGTATATTTTTGTGCAGGTCTTTGTTAAGTCCCTTTTTGTGTTACATTTTTTCTTGCTCGTTTTACCCCTCTACGAGGTTATTTTATTTTAATTCTCTCGTAGGAAGGCCTAGCATGCCAGACGTGTCCTGTCTTGCCTTCGAAACACGCTATGTCTGCTAGCGACAGCTGATGAAGGGATTTTCCTTGTGCAGCATGTCCTGTACTTCGTTTTTCTGCTGTACATAATTGTTTTTCCCGTTTTCGTTTTCGTCTTGTTCCACGTCTCTGTCCTTCTGTTGTAACAAAATGGTTTTTCCGTTTTCGTTTCTGTTGATTTTTACGTCTTCTTGTGGTGTCCTGTACGTATATATATTTATATATGCATGTATATATACATGTAGATGTCGGTACGTACATATATGTTTGTATGTATGCATATATTTTATTTATTACACTATATATATATATATATATATATATATATATATATATATATATATATATATATATATATACGTAGGGAGAGTTTGCGAAAAAAACAAAAGACGAAGACAGGTGGTGTACAAAACAAGCAGATGTATTAGTATAACTCTCAGGAATAGAAAATGTCTTTTACGCTTCGAGCCTACGCTTTTCTACAGAAAGGGACACAGAAAATACAAGGAGAGAGAAAAAAGGAAATGTATATATGTATACATACAATGCAATATATATATATATATATATATATCCCTCTGCGAAAAGATCTCAGAATTTTAATTGATTTGCTTTTCGCGGGAAGGAATTTTTCTTCGAAGTATACGTCTCGCTTTTATCCTTCGAAACGTTTAGTAGATGAAATCTTAGCGACTGAAGAAGGGGTTTTTTCGTTGTGCTTATTGGCCTGTATCTCTCTCTTTTTTTTGCTTGTCTTGTTCCTTGGGTTGTGTCTATGTGTTTCGTCTCTCTATGTGTTCGACGTCTTTTTGGTGTCCTGTACACATATATGCGTGTATATGTACATGTAGAGGTAGGTACGTACATATATGTTTATATATATGCATATGTTCTATTTTATTAACATATTATACGACTAAACGCACGCACCCTATTAAGTAAGATTGTTCTGTTTATCAAGTTAGCCTTGATATTAACTCTCACGCGACTCTGCATCTTTCTTTCTTTCTCTCCCATTCCCTTTTTCGTCTTTTTTCCCTCACTTAACTTGTCTCTTCCCCTCTCTCTCATTCTTCATTCTCTCTCTCCCTTTCACCATTCTTCATGGTCTCCTCGCACCATTCCCCTTCTTCTCTCTCTTCCTCCTGCTCCTCCTCCCCCATTCCCGTCGTCCATCTGCGACGATACTTCCGTCGTAACTGCTATCCTGTCTTTTCTCGCCCGCCTTGTAAGGCTACTGGTCGACTACATTTGCTCTCTCTCGTCGTCCACGATAATCCAGCGTTTGCAATACTTTTTTCGTCTGGCGTTAACAGCCCTTCTTATCTTGTTCTCCTTGTCCTGTCTCTCACTGTTATATATTTATTTTTCCACTGTTTATATATATATTTTTTACTGTTTATATGTTTGTACTGTCGTTACCGTCTTGTTTTTTTTTTACCCCTCTGCGAAAAGATCTCAGAATTTTAATTGATTTGCTTTTCGCGGGAAGGAATTTTTCTTCGAAGTATACGTCTCGCTTTTATCCTTCGAAACGTTTAGTAGATGAAATCTTAGCGACTGAAGAAGGGGTTTTTTCGTTGTGCTTATTGGCCTGTATCTCTCTCTTTTTTTTGCTTGTCTTGTTCCTTGGTTTGTGTCTATGTGTTTCGTCTCTCTATGTGTTCGACGTCTTTTTGGTGTCCTGTACACATATATGCGTGTATATGTACATGTAGAGGTAGGTACGTACATATATGTTTATATATATGCATATGTTCTATTTTATTAACATATATATATATATATATATATATGTATGTATGTATATGTTTAAATATATATATATGCATATATATATATATATATATATATATATATATATACGTATGTATATATGTATACATACACACACACATATACATATATGTATATGTATGCATATATATATATGTATAAGTATGCATATATATAAATGTATGCATATGTATATATGTATATGCATATATGTATATATATATATATATACACATATATATGTATGTATGTATACACATACATACCCAAATTTGTATGTATGCATGTATGTATGTGTGTATGACTGTATGCATGATTTTTATTCGTATAATACTCCATGAAGTTTAGCTGTTTCCCCTTATGTAATCACAAGATTTCTGACGCTAATTAGACAGCAGTTCCTAAGAATCCCTAGCTATATTCAATTTTTAATTGCCAATAATGTCAAGATTAGCTACTCATGCCTAGATGATATTGCTTTCATTATTGTACACTACAACAGAAGCAGACATGCACCCCACTCAGTATTCCTCCCACACCGCAACCGTTTAATGCTGAAATCCTGCTAACTGCTCATTTGAAAGATGCTGCTTCTCAAATGTAGTAGTCTAGAAGACCACTCTTTCACCATTCGATAGCATCACGAGATATTACTCGTGTACAACAGCTAATGTTTTTCGAAGGACTATTGATACTATACATGTGAAAACCTGTGACTAAAGGTTAGAGTATTTGACTCGCGATCGTAACGTCATGTGCTCGATACAGGGCGGTTCGTTGTGTCCTTGAGCAATACACTTTATTTTACGTTGCTCCAGTCTATTCAACTGAGAAAAACGAGCGATACTTGTATTTCAAAGTGCCAGTCTTGTCGCTTTCTGCGTCACGCTGAATGTCCTTGAGAACTATGTTTATTGTACGCATGTCTGTGGAGTACTCAGCAACTTCCACGTTAATTCTACGAGCAGGCTGTTTCAGTGATCGGATCAACTGGAACCCTCGTCGTCGTAACCGACAGAGCGCCAGTTTGAAATTACAAATGCAGTCTTTCAAAGACAAGGAGAAAAAACAAACTTTCACTTCACTGTTTTTCTTCTAGGAAGTTTGGAAACAAAAAAACTACTCCTGCATTATCAGATAAAGTATCTCCTCACTTATCTAGAGCTCATAATTATAAGCTCTGCTTCCTTGAGAAGCTGATTATATTACAGCTGTCTGCGTAGGAGTGGCTGTGTGGTAAGTAGCTTGCTTACCAACCACATGGTTCCGGGTTCAGTCCCACTGTGTGGCACTTTGGACAAGTGTCTTCTACTATAGCCTCGGGCCGACCAAAGCCTTGTGAGTGGATTTGGTAGATGGAAATTAAAAGAAGCCTGCCGTATATATGTATATATATATATATATATATATATATATATATATATGTGTGAGTGTGTGTATATGTTTGTGTGTCTGTGTTTGTCCCCCAACATCGCTTGACAACCGATGCTGGTGTGTTTACGTCCCCGTAACTTAGCGGTTCGGCAAAAGAGACCAATAGAATAAGTACTAGTCTTACAAAGAATAAGTCCTGGAGTCGATTTCCTCGACTAAAGGCGGTGCTCCAGCATGGCCGCAGTCAAATGACTGAAACAAGTAAAAGAGTAAAAGAGAGTATCCATCAACAGGAAAAACTGGTCGTTTCTATTGTCCTTAGCAAAGATAAACCCCCTTTGTGAACTTCAAACCATAGGCTGATAACCCCCATATACCACCATAACTGTTTAGCCTACATAGGGTATATATAAGCAGGACATATAAGTCTTGCTTGACTACAGTGAGATTATTTTCCCTTCCGCTTGCTATCATCATGGTCAACTATCATCCGACTATAATTACACCACGTCAGGCGGCGAGCTGGCAGAAACGTTAGCACGCCGGGCGAAATGCTTAGCGGTATTTCGTCTGCCGTTACGTTCTGAGTTCAAATTCCGCCGAGGTCGACTTTGCCTTTCATCCTTTCGGGGGTCGATAAATTAAGTACCAGTTACGCACTTGGGTCGATATAATCGACTTAATCCCGTTGTCCTTGTTTGTCACCACTGTGTTTAGCTCCTTGTGGGTAGTAAAGAAATTGGTATTTCGTCTGCCGTTACGTTCTGAGTTCAAATTCCGCCGAGGTCGACTTTACCTTTCATCCTTTCGGGGTCAATCAATTAAGTACCAGTTACGCACTGGGGTAGATATAATCGACTTAATCCGTCTGTCTGTCCTTGTTTGTCCTCTCTGTGTTTAGCACCTTGTGGGTAGTGAAGAAGTAGATATTTCGTCTGTCGTTACGTTCTGAGTTCAAATTCCGCCGAGGTCGACTTTGCCTTTCATCCTTTCGGGGTCGATAAATAAAGTACCAGTTTCGCATTGGGGTCGATGTAATCGACTTAATCCCTATGTCTATTCCTGTTTGTCCCCTCTATGTTTAGCCCCTTGTGGGTAGTAAAGAAATATATAATTACACCACGTAGTCATACTTGACATCCTAACTGATATGTAACTTAACAGCACCAAACAAGTTATCTGGCCACAGGCTCCACCAGTAATTGTCGTTGCTAACCTGTGAAATCCCACAGACCTCCAGTTACCTGACGTCCACATACTGTCTGCTCGACCACCTGGAGCATATGATGACAGCAAGTGTTGTCGTTGCTTATCCAAAGTAGCCACGTGACTTTGAAATGATCAACGGATTCTCCAAATCTTCTTATCTAGAAGCTATTTCAAAATATTTAAAAATTCTCTTCAGTTCATGTGTACATATGCGTGGATGTGGGCGTCTGCTGCGTCGACTAAACTTTAAGTAAAATGGAGCTGAGTGAACGTGTCATTAATCACTTAATATTCCAACTAAATGTGTTGTGTGTTGTCTCTTTTCGTTTGTTCACCTACTCATGTATATATTTATATACACGAAGATCGATAAATATTCAAAATGATAGAGAGGGGTAATAGTGAATTAGAAAGATATGTGTGTATGTTTAAGTGTGTATTTGTGTGTGTGTGTGTGTGTAAGTGTGTGCATGCGTATGTGTATGTATGTGTGCGTATATGTCTGTCAGTGTGCGTGTTTGTGAGTGTAAACTGTTTTGATTAAATCTAAGGAACCCTGTTACTGTGGATAATTGTTTATTTGTCCATGATTATCTATCAATAAGATTTCCAACCCCCAAAGCTTTCACAATTATTCGAAATAGCAAACAAACTAGTAACATTAATATTCATATAAATAATCATTCATATTCATATGATAGTAATTAGACGTTTTATCAAACGGTTGCTAAACCTCCCTGCAATTAAAATGATGTAACACGCTAGCAATTCATTAGATAACACTGCATTAAGTCTTAGAAATATATTATTTATTATATCATTTCCATAATAAAAACCTATTAAAAGTAAGCAATAGCTCAATTAAGAAATATTGACAGAGGTTTTGATCTACAACTGTATAACTATTAAAACACAAATAATTAAAAAATTAAGGTAGTGGATTATTTGAATCGTTAAAAGCATCAGTTAAAATGACTTGTGGTATTTGTTCCAGTTCCTAAAGTACTAGATTCAAATCCCACCGAGGCTATCAGTTGCCATTCATCCTTCCAATGTTAATAAAATCATGTTCTAGTTCAAAGTAGTGGATTGGTAGAATCATTAGTGAATTGTGTAAAGTATTTTGTGATGTTTGTTCGTGTTATTTATGCTCAGAAGTCCTGTCGAAGGTGTGGTGAATTTGTCAGTGTGTCACCGTAAAGTTAGTGTCTAGTGAAAATTAAATAAACACTCTCGAAGGTAGGCAGCAGAAAACCATGTCTTTTTCCCGTGGAAGTTCCATGATTAATACATAATTTTTTAAATATCTTAGTCGGTATAAATAACTGTGTCCATGATCCTTTACAAGGCCTCCAAGAGTGACAACGAGGGTGGGAAATATCTATAAATTGGGGATCTAGCTCGAAAGCTTGCAATTGTGTGGACTCTACTAAAGGCATCTAAGGTGTCAGGTGGTGATGTTAATTTGGATGACGGATCGAGTCCTCTACGTATGTAGGCCAAGGCAGCATTTGAACCCAGAATGAAAAGTGTCAGAACAAACACTGCAAGACAACCCGTACAGCTTTCTTACAGTTCCGCCAATCCATCACTCTGAATTAGTACTTTGTTATCGACCACGAATGCACGAACGGTAAATTTGATCATGGCGGGATTTGAACTAAGAGCGCAGAACACTGGAATAAATAATGTGAGGCATCCTATTCGACGTTGTTACAATTCTACCAAGTCATCAGTTGTTCGTTGATCTGATGGCTCAAAATGAAGAAAGAAGAATTCGAAACTATAACTTTGCAAAATATTCTTTGCTGTAAAATGATGTCATATTTGTGCACGTACGACCCATTCAATGGTTAATGAGTATTAACACATTAAATGCTGGGAGCATTAAGAAAGGTTAACCAGAAATAATTCTGCACGAAAGATTAAACAAGTGCTGATATTATTTTTATAGTTTCGATAAGTACGGGAAACAACCCCAAAGTTGTTTCTGCTTTATTATAACCTCATCAGCGAAATATAGACTTCACTCTACTTACCGAAGTAATGAAGAACAAATCACAAAATAGACGTGCGGGACTGCATATTGCTTGGCCCAGGAGCATAATTGCTTAGACAATAAATAGTTCAGAGGTGCTATCTGCATAAAAACAAAAGTTCAGTTAGTGTTAACATATCTAATACTTGTTTATAAGTGTTCATCCTGGCTGATATTTTATAACCAAGAGAAGACTTTCTACTATCACTTATATATTACATCGTTAAAACAATATCTTTCTATGAAGATGTCACTCACCAAGGCCAAGAAATAATATTTCTTTCTGTATATTTTATTATTGTTATTACATTTCTTGCCTTTGTCGCAATAAAGAAATATTTTCTACTGCTCAATAATTCTAAAACAGCCGCCTACTCCGTCAGCACAAATAAAAGTATTACCAATGTCACTGACAGTACGAAAGTTAACAGCAGCAGCAACAACAATAACAACACCAACAACATCAACACCAGAAACAAATATGAATTCAGGCAAACTAGCAAAGACAGCTGCAGTCGACTAATGAAGTCGCTTTCCCGAGTAACACTATTTTGTCAACTGGCACCGCCGCCGCCGCCGCCGCCACCACCACCACCACCACCACCACCACCACCACTATCACCATCACCACCACCACTACCACCGCTGTCACCACAACCGTTGTCACACCACTACCGTTATCATCACTGCCAACTCCACCAACATCATCGTTACACTACCATCACCACCACCACCACCACCGCTATCAACATCACCACCATCGTCACACCACCACCATCGTCACAACACCACCATCACCGCTGCCATTACAACCGTTGTCACACCACTACCGTCATCATCACTGCCAACTCCATCACCATCATCGTTACACCACCACCGTCACCACCACCACCACCATCACCACTATGAACACCACCACTTCTAGCCAAATCATCATCACCACTTAACATTAACTGTGGAATCTTTTCTTGAAGTACCTACAAATAATGAATGCCAAATTGACGGGAAAAGACATGTTTGGGTGGAGCGGTGTCTTTATGGACTGGCAAGTCCTCATGGCCTATTCTGGAGATGTATTGTTGTGGTTGTCGAAGGAAGAGCAATGAGACCGGTTGTGTAAAGCAAAATGCCCATCAGCTAAACAAGTGGCAGTGAACGCCAATTAAGGGCTACCTGCTTAAAAAGCTTGATAAACAAAAAAGCGACACAACAATAAAAGCATGGACCAGAAAGTGCCGTTCTGCAAGTGCCACAGATCAATGCATTGGAAATGGCAGAAGAGACGGCCTTATTTGCAATCCCAGAAGCCGGCAGCCAGAATTTCGTTTTCTTTCAGCCAGGACCATCTTGGATATGTAGACTATGTATCAGGCATAAAGAACCATGCGGCAATACACTTCTGTGCTAGAAACAGCAGCAGCAACATTATCACACTATAATATACAACGGTTTTGTTACATTGTAATTCTATGTTCAAATATTTCCATCAATATTTCTTGGAAATAGAAAGGGCTTCGTCAGAGAGGCTCCAAGGCTGACTTCTTTAAAATACAACTGGACAAAATAACAACTGTTTTAAAGCAATTTTTCCAGGCTAAAGCAGAGGCTAGCCCTGTGGACCACATGATGATTTTCTCCATTTTACTCACTCTTCTACATTCACCCTCTGTAAAAATAACTCTCTTGCCTTCATTTCTTCTTCCATCAGCTTTAGCTGTTTAGACTATCTTTCGGTATTCCTTTTACTCTACCTTTTTCCACATTCATTTCCACCACTCTTCTCATCGAATCACTTTCACCCATCTTCGGAATACGATCCAGCCATTTCATCCCATTTTGCTTCACAACATCTGTCATTGATTCTATTCCTATAATCATTTATAATTCATTCTTTGTTTCTCTCCAAGTCTACTGTTCCACATCTGTTACCAATATCTTAATTCGATAAATAATGGCACTTATATACACATGCAATAAAAACCTTTCCCATCAATTTCAGCATCATTCTTTTCTTCGGTAGTACACCTCTCAGTTCTTAGTATTTCTTTTATGTACATCTCACTCAAGCCACAGTCAGCGAGTTTGATCAATTTTCTCAATATCACCTAAGTAACAAAATGCTTTCGCACCTTACGTCTTCACAACCCTACTGAGATCCAACTCAACACTACCTCCAACTGAAACTCCCTCGATGCACACCTTACACTTAAATGAATCTACTGCATCAATTAACAACCAATTAGTTAATGACTTCGAAACACATTAAGTTAAATATCTTCAAATGATTTCTTCGTGAGACAGTAAGTGAGGGACTTACTTTTCAACTATCTTATGTCAGTTCGTACAAACATCTTTCTTTCCTGGAGTTTATTTGATATCGGTTTCAAATTTTAGCACAAGGCCAGTGATTTGCGGGGAAGGAGTAAGTCGATTAGATCGATCTCCAGTATCCAACTGGTACTTTTATCGACCTCGAAAGAAAGAAATGTAAAGTCGACACTGGCGACATTTCAACGCAGAACGTAAAGTCAGATAAAATGCCGTTAATCATTTTTTCCCGGCACGGTAACGATTCAGCGAGCTCGCTATCTTTGGAGTTTATGTAATATTGGTTTCAAATTTAGGCACAAGGCTAGCAATTTCGGGGGGAAAGGGGAAAGTGTTCAACTGCTACTTATTTCTACTTATTTTTCGACAAGGGTGATTATGGCATGATATGTTACAAGCTGCGAAACCTTGGTATTACGGGGACTCTGGGAGAGTGGCTGCATGATTTTATAAAGGGCAGGAGTCAGACAGTTGTAGCCAATGTTGTTCACTCCGAAGAAATACCAATTCTCAGCGGAATTCCACAGGGAATTGTACTGGGGCCACTACTATTTGTGGTGGCCCTCTCAGACATGCCTTCCGCGGTACAGTCAGCAAATCTGACCGGTTATGCAGATGACACAAAAGTATCGCAGGCAGTTAGGAACCGAGGGGACATCAGAAAACTGCTGAAGGACCTGAAAGAAATACACAAATGAGCTAACAAAAATAACATGCAGTTCAATGCAATGAAATTTCAAGCACTCCACTATCGGTTCAACACCAAACTAAAATCAGAATACACTGGACCAAAAGTAAGGTGATCCCAGAGTCAGAGTCGGTGCGTGACCTGGGTGTTCACATGAGCAATGATGCAACATTTCACGTGCATATTGCCAAGATGGCAACACCGTTCAGGTGAATGGCTAGATGGATTCGAGTCTGAGTTTCAAGGGCCTATAATTGTTCGACATCCTTTCAGGCAACCTTCCAGATCTACAAAGTGTTGATGTGGAAGTTTTCAAGGAATGTCTGGACAGGTTTCTGCCTGAGACACCAAATGAACCCACATCATGGCAGAAGATGCAAAGGAGAGCAACTCCGTCCGACTCGCTACTTCATAAAAAACAATTTCGGAAACAACACCGAGTAACTATAGGTGGTGTACCAGCATGACCTCAGCCCTGGGTTGAAACCAGTAAAAGATAAAAGATGTGTATATATATATATATATATATATATATATATATATATATATATATATATATATATGTATATGTATATGTATATATATATGTATATGTATATATATATGGATATATATATATATATATGTATATATACGTGTGTGTATATATATATATACATATATATGTATGTATATATATACTTATATATATGTGTGTGTGTATATATGCATATATATATATATATGTGTGTATATATAATATATATGTATGTATATATATATATATATATATATGAATATATATGTACATATTTGATAATATATATATATATATATATAATATATATATATATATATTATATATATATATATATATAATTGCAGCGTGGAAGGTGTTTGTAAGCCATTTAAGAAACACACAAAAGCCGTTCGATTCACTTCACGGATTTTTGCCAGTGAACAGGTCGCGGTCTTATAGCGACGAAAATATTTTGACAAATTAAACTTAAATGTTGAAGTAAATCGAACGGCTTTTGTGTGTTTCTTAAATGGCTTACAAACACCTTCCACGCTGCAATTGTTTTCGTTCCAGCACACGATCTCAGATCAAATCACTTGCTATGCAAGTCCATCTCTCTCTCCATATATATATGAATTGAATTGAACTAGTTTCAGCTCACGAGGTATGGCCATGCTGGGGCACCGCCATTTGGTGTTGCTACATAATTTTTACTTCACTAATTCTTTTTAGTAACTGACGTTTGGTGCATGAGGTACTTTGATGCCGCTGTCCTCATTTACACTTCTTGCTGTGAAGTTGGTTCATCTGAGATAATTCACATGAAGAGATGTAGTTTCGTTTTGAAGACACTTACATCCCCCCATGTAGGTCCTTCATGTCTTTCAGGAGGATATTGAAGGGCTGTGAGCGTTTAAATCCCAGGCTGTTGCAATTTCTTGTCCTATATCTTGATGGAAAAGTTGGAGATTTTGGTACTATGCAGTGGAGCCCTGTTCAAGCGTTAGTGCAACTCTCAATGCCAGAGTTTGGGACTAGCCCCTCTAGGATCTTCCAGATGTATGTTATGGCATATCTTTCCTGCCCACGCTCTAAGGAATAGAGTCTTAATCTCTTGAGTTTTTTCCCAGCAGCTTATATGCTGTATAGAGGCTACCTTCTTCATGCAGCTTCGTTGGATAGGCTCAAGTTCTGAAATTAATTTTACACTGGTTGGTGATCATAGCTGGGAGCAACAGTCAAAGCGGCTTAGAACAAATGTCCTGCAAAGGACCATCATTGTTTCCTGATCTCTTGTTCTAAAAGATCTAACAAACCATCTGGTCAGCCGCCTGCATTTCATTGCCAACTTAGCAACATGCACATGGAAGGATGAATCATTACTCATGTAAATGCCCGGGTCTCGCACTCACTGTGTCTTTGGGATTGCAATCCACCAGGTATTCGTGCGTTTGTTTGGTGTTCCTTTTTTGAAGGTCTTTTTCTTGATTAGGAATATCAGGAATATCAGTAAGTAATAATGAAATGAAATTACAAATGCTGTGTCCTGTCAGTCGGATTTAGATTTACTCGTCCTGTATGCGTGCTTTATATAAGATAAAAATGCAATAACTGAAGTAGAAAAATGATGGATTTCATATACGAACTTCTGAGGAGGAAATTATATATAGAATAATACTCTGAATGTGGCTCCCGAGAAACATTAAAAGTAGTTAAAGTATTTATCCGATCTACGACGAATATTACTGCTAGTAATATATATATATATATATATATATATATATAAACAAATTCAAAATGCGATAAAATAAAATTAATTATTATCGCTGGTGTTTCTAGCACCGGCCATATATTATTCATATATAAGTAGATTAAAGGCGAAGTATGTACTAGAAACACAGAAGCTTGATAAATTTAGTGAAATGAAGATAAAAACTTTTACTAACTCTGTTCATCTTAGACTGCAGTTTCGCCTTGTTCAGCAATAAAAATAATATTTATTTACTCAGGTAGGCTCTTCAGTAAGATTCCTGTTATTATGAAGCGCAACTCGATAGACGCATGTGCGTCTAATAATTTGCTCTTTCTAACTAATCAGATCACTGCGCAGACTCAGAACGAACCCGACAAACTAGGGATTTCTGGTATATAGTCTATATATATATATATATATATATATATATATATATATATATATATATATATATATATATATATATATACTGAGTCCGCGAAAAAATGTATACATACTTCTGGAAAGGAAAATATCTGTATAAATATTGAACTTGTATAAGTACCTCTATAAATATAGATACCTCTTTCGATGTTTTATCAAATTACGATGATTGCAATTATGGCAATTTTATAAAACACCGAAAGAGGTATCTATATTTATGTTATTTATACAGATTTTTCTTTCCTGAAGTGTGTATACATTCTTTGGAACATTCCGTTTATATATATATATATATATGTAGGAGCACTCCGTCGGTTACGATGACGAGGGTTCCAGCTGATACAATCAGAGGAACAGCTTGCTCATGAAATTAATGTGCAAGTGACTGAGCAATCTACAGACACGCGTACCCCTAACATAGTTCTCAGGGAGACTCAGCATGACACAAAGTGTGACAAGGCCGGCCCTTTGAAATACAGGTACAACTCATTTTTGCCAGCTGAGTGGACTTGGAGCAACGTAAAATAAATTGTCTCGGTCAAGGACACAACGCATCACCGGGAATCGAACTCACGACCTTACAATCGAGAGCCGAATGCCCTAACCACTAGTATATAGGTCGACTTTGCCTTTCATCCTTTCGGGGTCGATAAATTAAGTACCAGTTACGCACTGGGGTAGATGTAATCGACTTAATCCGTTTGTCTGTCCTCGTTTGTTCCCTCTGTGTTTAGCCCCTTGTGGGTAGTAAAGAAATATATATATATATATATATATATATATATATATATATATATATATATATATATATATATACTAACAGCTAAGCCCGGTTTCACTCGGTCAGTTTGGATGATGTGTCTGTAAAATCTGCTATGTGTAAGCATTCGGCTTATTTGGGCACGCTTATATTAAAAAGCAATTTCTGATTGACTTTTTTCTGTCAAAACGCTAAAAATAACTGACCAAAAAAAACAAAAAAACAACCGAGATTCAACCAATTAAAATATAAACCCAAATACTAAGCGAACAAAGATGAACCATCCCACTTTCATCGCGCGCACACACGCACACTCGCACAAACATACACACACGCACACACATCCACATTCACATAGCCTCCTTTTACATACATACACATAATTCACAAAGAGCTGAAACGCTGTTTGATTTATTTTTCAGCGTATAATTTTTATCATCCAACTACCAAGTATGACATCATCCGTTCCTTCCTTATTCCCCTATCACACCTTCCTTTCTCACTCATAAACACAAAAGTATTATTACAGTAGATTATCTCGGTAACCATGGGAGCTATGAAAAACATACCAAGCCCAGCAATAGGGCCGGATCATTCTACACATCTGGGTAATTTTCGCGCAATTTCACTCAGCCGCTTGACCGTGAATCCTAAGACAAGAAAGAATCACCCATGTCAAATTTATATGTGTATATACATTTATATATAATGTGTGTTATTGTATATGTACATACTGTATATATATATATATATATATATATATATATATATATAATATATATATATATATATACATACATATACATACACGCGCAAAAACACACGAACCCACACGCACACTGACACACACATAATGACCTCTTTCTTTGACGTGTTAAGCTTCGTTGAACACATCTTTGCTTGCTGTTTTTCGCTATATATTTCTACACTTCTCAGGCACATGTTTTCATATGTTTTACATTACTTTTTTGTTTGTTTGTTTCCACTTTGCCATACATTTTACTCGTGTTATCAGTATTAACTGCAGAAAAGTATACTCAATACCATGGAATAGATTAATGGTATTCTATTTCGGTCGAGCCAGTCTCTTACTACCTTGAGTTTCACCTGTAGGCACACAAGATCTTAGGGCAAGGTAAGACCAGAAAATTGACAAGGTTAACTCATTTATATATAATTATACTTTTTTTAGACATGGAGTGTGAAGGTGGGAAGAAAGTATGATAAAGGTAAAAAAAGAAGGAGTAAAACAGAAGGAAGAGGAGAAAAGAAAAACGGAAACGGAAATAATGAGAGTTAAAAGGATAAAAAGAAGGAAAAGTAAGAAGAAAAATAATGAAGGAAGAGAGAAATAAAAGTTAAAGAAAGAAAAGAAAAAGGGAAACAAGTAAGGGAAAAAGGAAAAGGAATATAGAAAGAAAAGCGAACAGGTGTTTAAAGAATACAATTAGGAGAATTCACTATAAGAGTAATAGATGATAAATTATTTGAAGTAATCATTAGAAAATGAAAGTAAAAGCGGATATAACATGACAGTTAAAGTGGCAGGAGTACTGAGTTAGAAGGAAAGACGAAATAGCAAAAGTATGAAATAATATAAAAATTTTTAGAGATGAAGGAAGATTAGGGGAGACTGAAGGAAGTGTTGAAAATAAAAACGAAACAAAATTATAACGGTTGAGGGACTATTTCGGAGTTAGGGTCAATAATTCAAAATTCTAAATGATGGTCGGAAATGGAATAAATGAAATAAGATAAGAATAAAGACAAAATGAGGAAAACGGCAAAAATAAGACTATTGGTAGGGATATGAATAACATTTTGAGGAGCATTACACTTGTATGGTAAAAGTTGAGAAAAGTGTTAAAAAATATTGGGAGAAAAGTATTAGAAAAAAATAACTTAAAAAGATGGGTGAAAGGTATGGGGTACATAAGAAAGTAAAGATATTGAAAGAATTCATAAAATGATAGTTTATTATAAAAAAAAACAGGAAAACAGGGGGAAAAAGAAACAAAGCGGAAAAAAACTAAATATGAAAGGAAATTTTGGTAAAATATAAGTCACGTAAGTAAATTAAGAAAGGGGCAGAGTAAGTGAGGAAGATGAGTAGAACAAATGAAGCGGGTGAGATTATATGAGCGTACAATATTAAAAATACTAAACATAACGATGCAGGTGACCAACAGATATAGGAATAAAGAAGGATTGACGACATATATAATTGGATTGTTGAAAGGATTATGTCCCAAACCCGATCATGGTTATGTAAAGTGTATCTATACTGCTACTTCAAGCAGTTTCGGTAGTGGAGATAGAGATAATAATGAAGTCACTGAAAAAAAAAAATAGTTGGGGTGGAGGAATTTTGTGATTGTAATGACAGTGGTGGCTAGGGTGATGGGGGTGGGCAGTTATTATTATGGTAAGGACAAAGAGGGGCGTTATGACCAGATAAATCGCGTTTAGGAGTACTGCAATTCTGTTTATCCATAGATTTCGCTTGGGGGAGGAGTATTTAAACATTTGTAAGATTGACTTTTCTTGCATGAAGACAGGGGAAAGTATATCTCTTCTCTTGAGTTTAGGATGTTATTAGGTTGTCCGGAAGTTTTGAGCGTTTTTAAGCTAAATCTTTTAACGCTTCATTGGAAATACCTGAAACGTAACAGTCAAAACTTAGACGTTGCTTGAAGTGTTAGTGCATTTCTTCTTTGTTTGTGACTAAAAATAGTTTTATCTTTCAGTCTGGTTACCCTTTATTGATATTTGAAATGGTTAACCAAAAATTTCCTATTCACGTAGCAATGCTTTCCTTTTATTTTTTAAAAAAGGAGAAAATGCTACAAAGACTTGCAAAAACATTTGTCATATTTATGGTGATGATACTCGAGGTGAATCAACTATTTGAAGGTGGTTTGCAAAATTTAAAGCTGGGGAGTTTAGCTTGGAATATGTCAGTCGTAGTGGAAGACCTTCCGAATTGGATGAAGATGTTTTGAATGCAAAAATCGAAGAAAACTCAAATATCACGACTAGAAAACTTGCAGAGGATTAGGAAATTTCTAAAGGTACGACTCATGAACACCTCGTGAAGCTAGGATGCAGTTCTCGCAATAATGTATGGGTCCCTAACAAACTTTCAGAAAAGAATTGCCTTGATCGGCATTCCGTTTGTGATATGCATTTGAAACGGAATGAAAGCATACCTTTTTTTAAACAACTTGTGGCTGGAGATAAAAAATGGATTGTGTACGAAAACGTAGTGCGAAAAAGATCTTGGAGTTTGCTTAAGGATTCCCCAAAATAGCAGCCAGAGAAGAATATCCATGCCAAAAAAGCTAGGCTTGTTGTTTGCTGGGATCATTAATTCTGATGTGTACTGTCTTCAGCTGGCTAATTTGAACCAAAAAATCAAAGAATTGAAGCCGAAGATTGCCAAAAGGAAAGGAGTAGTGTTCCAATAAGACAATGCCCGACCACGTGTCTTTGGCTACCCCGACAAAGTTACATGAACTTGACTGGGATCTCTTACTCTATCCATCATATTCTCCTGATATTGCGCCACCCGACTACCACTTGTTTTGTCTCTACAGAACTCATTGCAAGGAAAAAACATTTAACGATTTAGATGGAGTCAAAATGAATCTAGATATTTTTTTCTTCAAAACCAGTCAAATTTTATGATGATGAATATTTAAATTGCCTGATAGATGGGCAAAGGTCATTAATAATAATGGAAATTATTTCATTGAATAAAATTGATTGTAAGGTCAATTATTTATATCCCTTTTTGCATATTAAAAAGTGCTCAGAATTTTCTAGACAACCTAACAGATACAAACAAGATGTGCAGTTTTTCGGTTACGGATCGTGCGTTCCGTCCATTTATATCATTTTCCTGTAAGTACTAAATGTATTTAGACAACGACTTAGAAATCGTTCTATTGTTACGGATGGTATAAAGGTGTTACGTAAAACGGGCCTAAAAGTTATCTCGGAGCCCTATATACAATTTTATGGAGTCTCTGTTGTTTTAAACTTTGGCCTTGTAGACGGGTTCTTTCGTAAGCCACTTATTGTCTAGTGGACATTGCTACCAGTTTCTGAAATCACATTCTTGGTGGGTCATTTCCATAAATTATATGGAAAAATGCGAGCAAGACAAATATAATTCCTAAGATTGTAAGCCTGGAAAAGAACAGAAATTATTACACTTGGAAAAGTTCAGGACAAGTTATTACACAGAACAAGAAAATTTTTACTTAAAATATTGCAGCTAAGGATAAAATTTCAAAAAAAATATTTAAATTGAGAAAATATTAGCTTTTATTAAAACTAAAAATTTTATTGCAAGTTATTACTTCTGTTTGCTATTACTTGTTACTTCAATTAAAAATATAAAACAACTCAAAATAGTTTTTGCACTTTAAAAAAAAATTCATTTTTTAAAAATTATTAATTAATAATTAGAAATTTGAAAATAGGTTATAAAAATAATAGTAGTATAATAATTAGTTAGTATAATAAATAGAATAATACAAAAATTAGTTATATATTACAGGTGAATTTTCCTATAACAACGAATTCACAGTAAAATTTGCTTGGGCTGTTGCCTAAGTTATTGCCAAGTCTTCTCATTTTTAGTCTTGACCCGATGCCTGCCTATTTTTTACATAATGAATTTGCCTACTATATATACTATTCTGCTTTGCATAAAACTTTAGCTATACTGATTCTTCTGGCTCTCATTTTTAAAGTATTCTAGTGTGTCAATATTTTAACAAAATGATGGTACCTTTTTTTAATTATAATATTACTCTGTAAATTAAAATCAAATAATTTTCAATATTCAAATTTTATCCTTAGCTGCAATATTTTAAGTAATTTTCTTGTTCTGTACTTTACCAGATGTAATAAGTTGTCCTGAACTTTTCCAAGTGTAACAATTCCTGTACTTTTCCAGGTTTATAATCTTAAGAATATTATTTCTCTGGCTCGCATTTTCCCATAACATCCATGTTTTTTTTCAGGCTATGCTATTACGCTAATTGATAATGTATCAAATGTGTCAATTAGTGGTGCTGTTGATAAATTTTTCCTTATCTCAATGATGCCGGTGACATATATTAAAAGTCCCCTTATAGAACTATATTCATAAAAAAGTATAGAACTATATTATCACCCTCAAATTTCAGAAACAAACACTCATAACTTTTTTCTTTTAAAGCTTCATGATATTTTACCTCACAACGTTTTTGATACAAATTTTTATTGCATGGGATCAGAACTATGAAATTCCTCATGCTTTCATCTATCATTGAAGCTAAGATAAATATGTTTTGCTTTTAAGATAAAAAAAAGTTATTTAGATCTAAACTTGATTGGAGGCGTTACTTACTCTCCTATAATGCTGCTACAAATTTTGATGTAAACTTTTTTCTATTGGACAAAAATCTCAATTTTTTATGCCAAAATGTAGCTAAGGACCAGTTCTCTTCAAAACTGTTAACATATTTCAATTTGGTTAAAAACTGAATTAGTGACAAGCTCTGAAGATGCTGCTTGTGAGTAAATTGGGACCTTAAGAATCTTATTCAACTACTACCGTAGTGTAATTCTCTTATTGTAGTTTAGTATCAATTATCTTGTATTATTGAGGCAGCTGTAGCTAACTTTGACCGTGTTGTATTGAATATTTTGTGGTATTCATCTTGACTGGGAAAATGCTTTCATTTAAAACAAAACAGTATCTCACTTGTTAGGCTTTTCTTTCGTTTTAATTTCCAACACTCTATACACCCACTTGCAATCTTCATTCGTCCCTAAAAATTTCTTTGTATTATTCTATTTTGTATTATTCTATATTTTGTTTATTACTTTGCTATTTTACTTATCCCTCTAATCTAGTACCCCCTGCCAATATCATAGCCATGCTATTATATACATTTTATTTCTATGTTCCCCTCGTTGCTTCTAACAGTTCATCATCTGCTATTCCTATAATGAATTCTTCTAATTGTATTCTTCGAACACCTGTTCGTCCTTCCTTTTATTTTTCTATTCCTTCCCTTCCTTTTATTATCCTTTATTTTTCTTGTTTTTCCCCCTATCCTTTTCTTCTTTTTTCTTTCTCTCCCTTCTTCCCTACTATGCACGCACGCACACACACACATGCACTCTCACACACTCACACATACACTCACACACACATGTATATGTACCTAGAACTTTGTCAGTCCTTCCTCTCACACCAATCCTTTCCCTCAGTAGATTACGCCCCATACTACCTTTACGCCAGCTACTTCCCCGAAGGAAACATAAAAAATGGAGGTGAGAGTGAGAGGGAGATAAAAAGAGAGTGAGAGTGAGAAAGAGAAGGTGAGCGAGAAAGAGAGGCTTCTGCTGTATCATTGCCTAACACCTAAGACAGCAATAGCTTATGTTAGCTGATTAGTGATCAACAAGGAAACCTATGTAGTTGGTATATCTGTTGGAAATAGCAGCCAAATTCCCCTCAAAACACGCTCTACTATCTTAAATTAGGAAAGGACGCATTGGTCAATCTAATTCTACTTATAGAAAAAATACGAGAATATATATATATGTATGTGTGTGTGTGTGTGTGGTGTGTGTGTATGTATATAAGTATATATATATGTATGTATATGTATATATATATATATAATCATATATATATGCATATATATATATATATATATATATATATATATATATATATATGTAGATATATATATGTAGATATATATATATATATATATATATATATATATATATATTATATATATATATATATATATATATATCTACATGTGCTTATATGAGTGCTTGTGTACGTGTGTATATAAACGAAGAAGAACCTACCCGGAGGGTAGTGTCTCTTTTAGTATTAGATATTGAAGTCATAGATATACTATGTCAGTACGTCAGAATAAAAGACAGGATGGTCTCATCTGGAATATCTTTGATTATGAGGTCTGTTGTATCAAAGCTAACCTGGGAGCCAAATAGCAATAAGAATAACAATAACAAAACTATATTAATCTACTCAATTTAGATTACTGTCTAGTACCAAATTCTTCATTCTGTTATCTTCTTTGATGAAGAAAATATTTGATTCCTCGGAATATTGGTTACATTTAGAAGGTTGCTTGCCTCAATCAGTTCCTCACACACGCATGCTACATTAAACATTATATTCATCATACTCTCTTGGCACTACTAACTTCTGACACTCACTATACACAGATAATTTTCTTTATCACTGATGCAGAAGTTTGCTAAACTTCTTCCAGCTATAACCAACATCGGACATAATAACATCCTTGGGTCTTCCACCTGTCTTGATTAGTAAGCTTAATTAAACCAATCCATTCTATAACTGTCAGAGTGTATACATACCTGACCAAACCTCAAACCACAGTGCTATTAACAACGTTCAACTACTATACTGTTTATGGTTCTTGTTATGCTTTTATGTTTGCTGTTATATTTGTGTGTATATGTGTGTGTGTGTGTGTGTACGTGTACTACAGAATGTTGTATCTGCAGCAGTGCATAATAAATGCACATAACTAAAGAAAATTCTTGTCAACCAGAAATGTATTATAATTTTATTCTATCACATAGAACACAGGAAGGGAAATGTCATAAAAGATAGAAATCTGGCTACAGGCTGTTATTCATAACGTCCTGCGCTACAAACAGAGGAAAAATATTATTTTTTCTTCCGATGCCAGTCTTGTGAAATGGTTCAGATAGAAAGTACAAGAATGATGTCGGGGCTGTGCATGACAGAAGGAAGTAAGGAAGTGAGATGTTCTAGTATTTTATTGAGTAATTTCCCAGAATACTTCGAGGTCTCCTACATGTGACAGTCATATGGTATGGCATGTCGTTTAGATTTGCAGATTATATCCAGAGTAAATTAAATAAATTATGTGTTTAAGGATACTACAGGAACACGAGAATAATGATGTTATTATACAAATGCTTGTTGTATCATAGTAACAAACGTTTTTGGATTCTGTGTAGACACATATGTGTGTTTATGAATATTTTGGGGTAGATCACTCTCTGTTACACTCACAGTGTGTGTTTATGCGAATGATTATGTACATACATGCATGCATACATACATACATACACACATATATGGAAAAAAAGTCAAGGTAGAAAATGCTAAAATAATCTTATAAAAAACATTTCAGTACCGGTTTCGGTTATTGAGACTTTTCAGCTGTAAGTATCGAAAACAATTAAATTTTGGAAAAATTAAATGAATAGTTTTTTAAAAGAATATTTGCATAGTATTCAAATACAAGGGAAATTTTCCTTGTTTCTCCCTGTCTCTGTCTCTCTTGTTTACTCTTGTGGGTTCGAGGTCGTTGTGAATTTTTAGCAGCTATATATGTATATATATATATAGCGCCTTGTAGAATTTTAGTCGAATGAGTCGACTCTCCTTTTTTCTTTTATTTTTAAAGCCTGTTATTTATTCTCTTTTACCGCACCGCTAAGTGACGGGGACGTAAACATACCAAAACCGGTTGTTAATCGGTGGTGGGGAAGAAGCACATACCAAGTTTCCTCCTTCTATGGTAGTCTTTGAATGTGTCCCAATGCGAGGGTGACGTCATACCACTCCACATCGTTAAACAGGGCCTTAGGCTCAAGTAACACACACACACACACACACACATACACACACACGCACACATACACACACACACACACACACACACACACACACACACACACACACACAGCTATCCAATGGGCTTCTTCAACTTTCCGTCTACCAAATCCACTAACCAGGTGCCACGCAGTAGGAATTAACCCGGAAGCATGTGGTAGGGAAGCAAGCCATATATACAGGTATATATGTTGGTGCAGTATGGCTGAATAGTTACGGAGGTTGCTTAGTATCCATGATATCTCGGGTTCGATCCCAATGCATGATATCTCAACTAAAAGTAATTTTCTGTATAGTCTTGGGTCAACCTATACATTGTGACTGAAATCAGGTTGACGGAATTTGTATAGAAGCTTGTCAGTAGAATTGTCAGTACATGCCATTGAAGGAGGACAGCTTCTCACATACTGTTTGGAGGTGATTCTGCCTGAGATATAATTTAAGGGTACATCTTAAGGGTACACAGATCTGTGGAGTGCTCAGCAACTTACACTTTAATTAAGGTAATCCAGTTGACTGAAACACTGGTACACATTGTCGGACAACGGAGTTCCAGAGCAGGTCTGTGGATGAAGAATTGCTTCAGCCTGAAGCAGCATATTACGGTAGATAAGGCCATAAAAGTTTAGAGACAGCTTGAAAAAATTGAAGGAAAGAGGTAACTAAAAGACAAAGCTAGAGGTTAGACATTTGTCCCTTCTTCCTCGTACAAGAGGCACAAGGCAAAATTATGACAGCTGAGGCCAAGGGGAACTGCTTGACGAAGTCAAAGCTCCTGAACTTTCTGAGGCACCCTATTGAGCCGGGGGTGATCTGGTTTCTATTAGATAAAAAGAACTTCAACCAGGTCCAGTTGCACGCCACTCAGGGTAGCAGGTGGCTTGCGTACAATACATGTGATGTGCCACGTATCACGTAAGCTAAGTTTCCTCCACCTATGGTAGTCTTTGAATGTGTCTCCAGCGAGGGTAACGTTGTACCACTCCACATCGTTAAACAGGGGCCTAGGCTCAATTCAGACGAAGCTGCTGGAGACTGTGGTCAATCCCTGGCAGAAGTGTGTTGCTACTGGAAGGGCATATGTGTTGCAGCAGGATTCCATAACTTCGGAAAGAAAAAGAAGTGGTCATCGGAGAATTTCTATGAATTCACCAGCTCCAATTTCTGGCTTCCTTATTACCCCGATTCTAATACCATGGATTATTGTTTTGGGGGCACGGTTGAGAAAGACATCAACCGCTCTGATTGCAACACCAAAGCTGAGCTAACCAAGATCACGGTGTTCGAAGATCTCCCAGGAACATTGAGAAACGCATGCGTCAGGATCTGGAGCCGTCTTGAGGCTGTGGTGGAAGCTGAGGGTGGCTATTTTGAGTAAACTGTTACCTCCCAGCCATATACTAGTTATGTTTTGATTTTTAAAACTTTTTATATTTTCAAATTGGATATTGTGTTTGCTTTTGTACAAACTATCAAATTTACCCAGCGCACACTACACACTCAAGGACGTACATACATACATACATACATACATACATACATACATACATACATATAGTTTTTTCCATCAATAGCTACGGCACAAATAGTTTTACCATTAATAGCAATTAAGACCGTCTCTATCCAAAACGAAAACAAAGAGGCAGAGGCTTAAAACCGATCTCTTGACCGAGACAGAAAATATCATGAGACTTAGAAAGTAGTTCTTCAAGCAAAAGTCCTTGTTTGAAAACCTTGAACAATGTTGCACGACTCTACTGCAAAGAGTCGTCAGATGAAAAGATGATCGTATATCAGCAGAAGATCATGTATGAATTTGGTAATAGAAAGCTCTGGAATGATAGTAACATTGATATTCAAAGTAGTCTATCAAGGATCAACAACCAGGTTTGAAACTCCTACATTGGAAGGTATGCGTTTGCAATACAGGAACAGGAAATATCAACCAAATACCTGATGAACAAAAGGGAGAGAGACGCAGGTTAAACACGAAAATGTGATAACCAATGTAGACTTTGTGGAGTTAACACCGAAGATATCACCTACATCATAAGCAGTTGTCCGAAAATGTCATCGCAGTATTATCTACCTATCAGACATGATGTTGTAGCCAGGATACTGTATAATGAGATCCGCCAGAAGGACAATCATGGGGCCAAAGAAATAAGAACCCACAGTATAGTAGAGGCCATGGTCACTTATACTATGGAAGAATACTGGTGGAATGTCCTCGTGAAAACCTCAATCAAATGTAAAAATAACAGGCTAGACATAGTGAATAGGGACAGAGAAGAGAAACTCTGTACAACAGTAGAAATCAGCTGTCCAGCTGATCTTAGCATAAATCTAAAGATCAGCGAAAAAGAAAGCACCTGAGAAATCTAGTTACTCAACTCAGATCACAAGTTCAGATTTATACCTGTAATTATTGGAGTGCTGGGATATGTAATAAAATGCCTAAGCTCCAATCTTGAGAAATTAGTCTTCTCAAAACCCAGAAAGGAGAAAGCTGATTCGAAGATTACAGTTCGAAATCATCAATGGAACTACGAAAATTTGTAAAACTTTTCAGACGTATAAGTATATATGCGCATGTCTAGAAGTACAACTTTATACATGGGAATATATACATAAAGTAAAACCTATAAATTTGCACATGCACCGATTCCAAATGCTGCACACATACATGCATAAAAATAACCTGTTGATGTTAAAATTCCAATGAATGAGCTTTGAATCTAGATTAAAAATCAGGTCTTTATCTATTGGCTCTATCTATCTATCTATCTATCTATCTATCTATCTATCTATCTATCTATCTATCTATCTATCTATCTATCTATCTATCTATCTATCTATCTATTACTTTCTCTTTCTTTGTCTCCCTGATTCTCTGTGTACGATCTCTTACGAGTATGTATATATTTAGATATTGCTATAACTATAGATGAGATTTATTATGTGTATACTCACACACACACACACACATATATATATATATGTGTGTATATATATAATATACATATATCTATATATACACATACATAATGTGGATTTAATAGTGTTGGTTTAATACATTTTATGTTCTATTTTACGAGTTCATTTTTTAAATATTACATTAATCTATTTAATATTTAATATTTAATATGCATTTAATTCATACAATATACTGGGTAGTTTGTATATTTTGTGAATTTTTAATAGGTGTGGTGTCCAATATATTTGTTGTGGAGCATTTCTTGCCATAGCCTAGGCTATTAGTTTCTTAGAAAACCCGTTGTTGTTTAGTGTCCAAATTACTGTTATCACCTGTTTAAATGCTTTTAAGATTTTAAATATAATACACTATAGAAAAATGGCGCCGAAAATATAAAATACAGACGAATACAAAATACATCTATATATAATACTTGTAACATACGCACACACACATGCACACACACGCACACACGCACTTGGACATACACACACATAATACATACATAGACATATATATTATGTATATATAATATATATATATAATATGCATATACATACACACACACACACACATATATATATATATATATATATATATATATATATATATATATACATACATATATATACATACATATACATACACACATACACACACACATACATACACATACATACATACACACACACATACACATACACACACATATATAACTGCAGGAGTATTCTGCAACACATATGCCTACATATGCACACATATATGTATGGATATACGTACGTATTTATACATTGATGTAACGTATATTTGTGGAGATATATGTGTTTATTATGCATGTTTGTATATAAGTATGTGTGTATGTGTGAGTGTGAGCGTGGGCATGATTTCATGTTTGCGTGTTGATATGTGGATCCTCTTCTTATGTGTATGTATGAATTTATATGTTATTATAATTATAGAGACGGGGTTGTTTTTTTTATGAGCATGTATTTTGGTGACCTTTTTCTGTACCGCATTTACATCGTTTCAATCGGTGAAAATTCCACTACGAACACTAATCAACAAGAGACAGTGTTACAAACTAACAGCATAAACTGCAGTAAAAAAAAAAAGAACACAAGAAAACATATACACCCCGACAGACATATCAGGCACCACACCTATTAAAAATATAAAAACCACACATTAAATGTATTATATGAATTAAATGCATATTAAATATTGAACAGATGAGCGCATTATAAAAAAATCTCATAAAACAGGACATACAAATGCATTAAACCAGACGAAAATTAATATTTTTAAGGAAAAAAAGAATGAAGATAAAACAAAACTATATATTTATTCATTACGAACCTGAAACCTACAAGCCTGTAAACAAACAATTCTATTTCCAGTGTGGTTTGGAAATTTGGGGACACATGTGGGAATTGTTAAATTCATGGCTGTAACTGGTATGTTGCCCATGCTGCAACTATAGTATAAAGTGCAAAAAAGAAAGAAAAAAAAACGGGATAGAAAAACCTAAGTGGACAACACCTGTTTACTATTATAATGAATTACCATAAAAATAGACGATTAATTGCAGAAGTAATACTCCTAACAGGACATCGCAGACCAGAAAACAAACATAGAATACTCATTCTCATTTACTCATTTACTTGTTTCAGTCTTTTGACTGCGGCCATGCTGGAGCACCGCCTTTAGTCGAGCAAATCGACCCCGGGACTTATTCTTTGTAAGCCCAGTACTTATTCTATCGGTCTCTTTGCCGAACCGCTAAGTTACGGGGACGTAAACACACCAGCATCGGTTGTCAAGCAATGCTAGGGGGACAAACACAGACACACAAACATATACATACACACTTATATATATATACATATATACGAGAGGCTTCTTTCAGTTTCTGTCTACCAAATCCACTCACAAGGCATTGGTCGGCCCGGGGCTATAGCAGAAGACACTTGCCCAAGATGCCACACAGTGGGACTGAACCCGGAACCATGTGGTTGGTTAGCAAGCTACTTACCACAAGCATGTATACATTGACATGCGGT
This sequence comes from Octopus sinensis, assembly GCF_006345805.1. NCBI lineage: Eukaryota > Metazoa > Mollusca > Cephalopoda > Octopoda > Octopodidae > Octopus > Octopus sinensis. Next base: position 127,584,613 of record NC_042997.1, on the reverse strand, counting down.
GGCGCAATGGCCCAGTGGTTAGGACAGCGGACTCGCGGTCGGAGGATCGCGGTTTCGATGAGGTCATGGATAGTGGAAGACACAGTCTGTTGGTAGTTAGGCGTGGGGTTGGAGGGCAGAAGGCAATAGAAAGAGGTGTCTTGAAGTTAGCGGTGAGCTTCAGCCACGCAGAGGTCTGAGCGCCACGCCACACGTCTCCACCCTTGTCAGCCGGTTTTATGATGATGTCTTTACGGCGTCGGAAACATCAACGGGCCGAGAGTTCGGCTGCAAAGATGTTAAAATGTCGGGGACGCCTGCGAAAGTTAAACTGGTCCACAAGACATTGGCAGATGCTTGCAAAATGATCAACTGCTTGGAACTGACCAGGAGCTGACCAGGAGCTGGCGTCCAGTGGGATGCTCGGCGGCCCGCGCACTCACAATACACTTGTAGCCATACATACAAAGGGGTGCTGAAAAGTTCCTGGCTTTGGGTAAAAGAAAATACAGGAAGATCAGTTAATTATGATTTTATTCAATTAATTCCCCTCTCAGATTCACATATTTATTGCAGCGGTCCTTCAGTTTTCCTAAGCCCTATAAAAAAAACAAAAAACCCCAGAAGGTAGTGCCACCAACCAGGCCTTTCGCGACACCTTTAAAATCGGGAACTTTTCAGCATCCCTTCGAATATGCAACTATTTTCGAAAAGAAATTTCTTGCTAAACACACAGTAACCCTTTGTGCCATCACTAAGTAAATATAACAAATCTTCTAGGTGTCGAACCAAGGAGAAAGTCTGTACGTTGTTATTTCCCCTGGTAGAGATAGTGTTACACCATATTATTTTTAAAGATACATTAGATAAATGGCTTTAGCTTCCCTACACCCTGGAAAATGTCTTTGATTGTAGTTCTGTTTCAGCAGGCATGACCTGTTGCGAAATAGCATCACTTCAGAGAAGGGTTATTTTATCTATCTATCTATCTATCTATCTATCTATCTATCTATCTATCTATCTATCTATCTATCTATCCATCTATCTATCTATCTATCTATCTATCTATCTATCTATCTATCTATCTATCTAACTGTCTGTCTGTCTGTCAGTCCATCCGTCCGTCTGTCCGTCCGCCTGTCTATCTGTCAGTCTTTCTGTTTGTCTGTCTTCCTGTCTCTGTCTGTCTGTCTCTTTTTCTCTCTCTCTACCTATCTCTTTCTATCTATCTGTCTGAGTGTCTGACTGACTACTGTATATCTGTCTATCTATCTCTGTCTCTGTCTCTCTCTTTTCTCTCTCTCTCTCTCTTTTCTCTCTCTCTCTCTCTATCAATCTATCTATCTTTCTATATACCTAAGCATACGTGCGTGCATATGTGTGTGTGTGTGCATGTGTGTAACAGATAAATTTCTTACATCTTACCTGTTAGACATACACACACATACCCCACCCTCCCACACACATCCCCCCACACACATACCCCCACACACACACTACATATAAAAACATTTAATTGATAATCGTTAGCCCAGCATCATACAATTTGTCGGACTTAGGATTATGGATTAAATGTTTACCCACTCTCAGATTTATTTGAGCTCATGTTACTAAGTGTCTGGACATAGCTTTTTTGAGGTTGTCACCCCGGTATATATGTATGTACGTACGGTCAACGGGCGTGCGTACGTACGTACGTATGTATGCATGTATGTACGTATTCATGTATATACATATGTATGTATGAGTACATGCATTTATGTATATATATATGTATGTATGTACATACATACGTATGTATGTATGTACATACATACGTACGTATGTATGCCTGCATGCATGTATGTATTTATGTATGCATGTATGCGTGCATGCATGTATGTATTTATGTATGTATTATACATGCATACATGCATGTATATATGTATGTATGCATACATATACGTATGTATGCGTGCATGTGTGCAAGTATGTGTGTGTGTGTGTACGCGCAGATCTTTCAATTGACTAAATGTTGTAGGTGTTGATGTGGTGATGGGGAAGGAAAGCACCGAGGAAGTGAAAAAGAGGGAGAGAAGGGGAGAGAGAGAAAGAGAGTGAGGAAGACAAAGAAAGTGAGAGAGATATATAGGGGGTAGTGGAAGACAGCGACAATAAAAGCATGAAATAGAAACAGTGACTGTGTGAGGGATAAACAGATAGAGATAGATAGATAGATAGATAGATAGATAGATAGATAGATAGATAGATAGATAGATAGATAGATAGATAGATAGATAGATAGATAGAAAATAAAGAGTGAAAGAAGAAAATAGGAACTGTGAAAGTAAGAGAAAGCAACAATGCTATCCAGTGAAGAGAGAAGTCTTTCTGCGGACAAGGAAATTATCTTTCGAAGCTTCTTACAAACTCCGGAGCAAAGATTACGAAACCGAGACCGAGAAAATATTAGAAGAACGGCTTATGCCAGGGCACGTTAAGCTCTATCACGAATAGAACAAAGACAAGAAAATAAGTGAGAAAATCTAATGCGAAGGAATCCGAAACACCTCAGCAAGCACAACACAAGCAAAGAAACTGAAAGAAAGAAGATTCACTAATGCAAGGACACTTCAAACAAGGATAAAAAGAGATGCAGTAACTGCTTTAAAAAGAATCACAAAAAACGAAATAGGGAGACTACTTCAAAACATAAGACAATAATTAATGATTTTTGAAGAATCGAGATCAGAAACAAAGTTGTAAGAATGAAGGATGCTAAGTGTTCAAATGTAGTGCAAAGATTTGGTTAAAGGAGAGATTTCAAGCAGCCGAAAAGCAATTATTCCTGTGGTAATAAACAAATAGTACCACCACGTATTCCCAGCTTGTCTACAGAGTATATATGTGCTAACTATCTATCTTTAATGTAGCGCATTAGCGCTAGTCTCTCTTTATCTTTTTTTCTCGCTCTCTCTCTTTTTCCCTCTCTCTTTACACACACAAACATCATCAATTCTCTGTCGATGGTTCTGCAATTCTTGTGTAATAAACCAGGACTTATCTACAAGTTCACGAACCCGAGGGTTTTCAAGAATAAGAATAAAAACCTGCTGCCTGTCCACTGGATTCTCCCTGCTAACACCACTCCCTCATCCAGCCTATGGTTCAAGGCGTGATCCGTGCCCTCAAGGCACTTTACACTGGGAACACCTTGTGGACACAATAGATTGGGAAGTGAATTTCAAGTTAAAGGTGTACTGGAGTAACTTCATGATCGCAACGTGCTTGTCAGTCCTCCCCGCTGCTCTTAAAGACATGGGAAAGGAAACCCTCATCGCATGCTGGAAGGTGTGGCTAAAGAGTATCCAGAGCTACAAGGGCTTCTCACCTGAAGATTTTCAGCACGAGACTGTCAACAATGCGGTGAAACTGGCAAAGGTACTTGGAGGCGAAGGTTTTGACGACATCACGCAAGATGAGGTCAACAGTCTCATCGATGGCCACTCTGAAACCCTGACAGACGAAGATTTGTTGGAGTTAACTAAGTCTGCCAGCGAAGAGGAGGAGAAAGCGCCAGATCCAGAAAAAGAAGAGGATGAGGTGGGCCTGACAATCGAGACATCTCTCCGACCTTTTAAGGACAGCAAAGGAATTTCAAGGGAATGCGGAAGCATGGCATCCCCATATGGTTCAGTCTCTCTAATTTAAAAATACCATCGATTCTGCCATGCAGACATATAAAACTCTGCTCACCACCATGAAGAAACAACGACAGCAACTTCCCATCACAATGTTCCTCAAGCCCACCAAGAGAGCTTTGCATGAAGATACGATATCCCCTAAAACATTTGAAGAGGCGTCACCTGAAGAGTGTTAAAAATTTTTTGGTGTGCAGCCATTACCTTTATTATTTTCATCATCATCATCTTAAATCCCTTCATCAGAAACGATGCGAGATGGTTAAATACAGGGAAATATTAGACTTCAATATAAGAAGTTATTTTGGAAAAGGAAGCAAATAAGGAGTATAGAAGGAAATAGGAGAATGAAAGTAAAAAAAAATATATATATATATAACGATGTTATAGTTACAGTTCCATTATCCAAGGAAAGTAGTTTGTAGATGTGGTAGAAATACGTCTTGTCCATGGTATGTAAATTCCAATAAGAGTTCATATGTTGTCGCTACAAATGGAAAGTGTGGAGACGGAGATTCCATTCAAAGGGCTCATGTAGTGTGAATGAAAATTCGAGAATATATTGGTAGTATTAAGTGGATAGAGAGGGGAGAAGAGATGTGTATGTTAAAATGAGGAGAGAAGTCAAAAGGAAGCGGTGAGAAAAGAAGGAAAGAAAGAGGAAGAGAAAATGAAAACAAGAAGAGAAAATGAGAAAAAAGTGAAAGTAAGTGAAAAAGGAGTGTTAGTTGGTGATCAAGATAGTATGAGGAGGATGGGAGAGGAGTAGGTGAGGGATAGGAAGAGAGAAGAATGTAAGGAATGAATGTGTGAGGTGAGGTGATATGTTAGAATGGCACTAAGGGATGGGTACAGAAAAAGGTATAGGAGGGGCATTTCTAAAGTGAGTAGTAAGCCTCAAAACGAAAGGAAAGTATACTAATAATAACCCCTAATAATATCTTGACCACAGACTAACACGCCTTTTTTCACTTTCACTGTTTCTTTTTTATCATTTTCTCGTATTCATTTTCTGTTCCTCTTTCCTTCCTTCTTCTTTTCTCACCTTTTCCTTTTGACCTCTTTTCTCATTTCAACATACACATTTCTTCTTCCCTCTCTATCCACTCAGTACTACCAATACATTCTGAAATTTTCATTCAAACCACAAGACCCCTTTAAATGAACAGCACTACAGTAACAAATGACGGGTGGTGGGTGATGTTTCTGAGGAAATTGGATGAAGAGGTTCAGTTGGGTTCGCGCGTACACACAGATACACACACGCGCGCGCGCACACACACGCACGCACACATGCATATACATACATACAAATCGTCACATTTAACTACACACATACATACATACAAAAATACTCTGTTGTTGTTGTTGAAATTCTGATGAAAGAGCTTTGAATCTAGGCTAGAAACCGGCTCTTTCTCTATTGGCAAGAAGTCTTGAAATAAATCTGAACAATGGCATGCATAGATTCTTTTATTCTTGCATTCTTTTACTTGTTCAGTCATTTGACTGCGGCTATGCTGGAGCACCGCCTTATACATGCCTACATACATGCATACATACATACATACATACATACATACATACATACATACATACATACATACATACATGCATGCATGCATGCATGCATACATACATACATACATACATACATACATACATACATACATACATACATACATACATACATACATATACTGTTTGAAGTGGTGTAGAGATTAAATATATTAAGAAAAAGGAGGAAGTTAGAATTTTGGATAATTGTTTATTTAGCACTCTCTTCTCGTTTCAGAGAATCACCAGAAATGTGTGTGTATGGAAGAGCGTTGGCTCGAAACGCTAAAGACTTTTTCAATTCCCGAGCTTTATACTAATACATCTGTTTGTCGTCTACACCACCTGTCTTCGTCTTTTGTTTTTTTTTGTGAATTCTCCCTATATACGTCTGTGTGTGTGTGTGTATGTGTGTGTGTGTGGTGTGTGTGTGTGTGTGTGTATGTATGTATGTACATACATACACACGCATCCACCCCTCTACACACACATTCGTGTATCTAGACGAGTAGAGATAATCATGGCTCTACACAAATATGAATTACATTATATATATGAGTGTGGGCGCGCGCAAGCATATATTTGTACATACCCCCACATACATAATTCATTTTTTTCTTTCGTTTTTTTTTTCCTCTTATCTAAAATTGATGTCATAGACAAAATAGTATTCGCCACATAATTTCTTTCTCATCTGCTGTTCAAGTATTGATAGGCTGCATTTAAAGCGGCATACTCTGTTACCTTTATTAATTTGGTCTCGTCTTTAACTCTTGAGAGATATTGAAGGTGACTTAATAGATTTACTTTGAAGTTAATTTTTATTTTATTCGTTTAATTAGTTTAGTTATTTGCAACCTGATATACATCTGGGAATGAAGCGTGTTTGTAACACATCTAGCTATATCATATATTATATAATGTGGAAACTGCCTCGTATTTCTTGCAATTCTTACGCTCAGCTTTCTTGTATATTAGAAAACGTAGCCGATAGCTGAACATTGAAAATTACCTGATAAATATTATTCATTAATGATATAACTACACAATAATATGATAATATAGCAGATAATTGAATGATAATTTGCGCAGTGTATAAAATAAGACATTTTTATTTAATGAGAACCGGGTAGGAACTGACTGAAATTCTGTCTGTGAAATCATTAGTTAATACGAGCTAGTATTAAAAGTTTTGTCCCTGTTATTCGTGTTTTCGTTGTAATGAAGGGCAATGCTCATAGCCCTCGCACTTCCTCTAAGACTGGCAAGATTGATTCAATTGATTTTCCTGTTGGTCTCTTAATGGTTAAAAGAATGGTGTTCCTTTGATTCGATAGTCTGAAGGAAAGGGACTGGATGTATCGGTCAGTGGAGGGCACTTGAAGAATGGACGCAATATGGGTGATGAAAGGAGTCAAACTACATTGTGGAGTTTCCTTGGGAGTTTACTTAGTTTTTTAGGCTGAAGTATTTATGGTTTTACAGAATGTATGTATGTATACATACATACATACATACATACATACATACATACATACATACATACATATATACATACATACATAGACAGACAAGCTGACAACGCATGAAAACAAACATAAACATTCGTATATTAAACATATGCGTGGCTGAGTGGTAAGATGGTTGCTACCTGCCCACACAGTTCCGGGTTCAGTCCCACTGCGTAGCACCTTGGGCAAGTGTTTACTACTATAGCCTCGGGCCGACCAAAGGCTTTTGAGTGGATTTGGTAAACGGAAGCTGAAAGAAACCCGTCGATATAAATGTATGTGTATATATACATATATGTGTGTGTCTTTGTGCCTGTGTTTGTACCCCCATCACCGCTTGACAACCGGTGCTGGTTAGTTTGTCGCCGTAACTTAGCGGTTCGACAAAAAGCCCTTACAGAATAAGTACCAAGCTTTAAAAATGAACTGGGGATCGATACATTCGACTGAAAATTCTTCAAGGCGGTGCCCCAGCATGGCCGTAGTCTAATGAGTGAAACAAGTAGAAGATAAAAATACATATCGTGAATTTTGACACAGATGCATTTACATATATAGACACAAACACAAACACACAAACGCTTGCACACAAGCACTCTATATTTGTCCTAATATGAATTGATTTTGGTTCGATCGGAGTTAATGGCTATTATTCCTGTGTTAGACAGACAAAACTATTTGCTGCCATTAAATCTCACTTTCTACGGAGTTGATTTGGGATACCACAGCAACAGCAGCAGCATAGTTGAATTCTTCAACTGAGTTTTGCTACGCTGTCTGAAGACTACGAACCCGAAGTATTTTCAGCCTTCATCAACTAATTCCAGCAACAGCAACAACAACAACAACAACAGCAGTTACGGCAGCAACTACAGCAGCAATAACTACACCAGCAACAGCAACAGCAGTGGAGGCGCAATGGCCCAATGGCTAGGGCAGCGGACTCGCGGTCGGAGGATTGCGGTTTCGATTCCCAGACCGGGCGTTGTGTGTGTTTATTGAGCGAAAACACCTAAAGCTCCACGACGCTCCGACAGAGGGTGGTGGCGACCCCAGTTGTACTCTTTCGCCACAACTTTCTCTCACTCTTTCTTCCTACTTCAACCACAAAGCAGAGGAACCATGGTGTAACCCACTATGGTGTGGTGAACTTTTAGACCCTAGTCTAGATTGCGAATCCTCTGTACCCCAGGACGGTTCAGCTCTCCATCCGTTATAAAAAGTCACCGTTTACGGAATGAGGATAACAACGTAGCTTTCGCGCCCGTGCAACCGCCAGTCTATCGCGTGTGGTGGATGGATCTTCAAGTTGCCACACGCATTCTTAGTAGCTTAGAGATAGGCTCGAATTAGAGATTATTCTTTGTGGCTAATGGCGTGAGTCCTGATTGGAAGAAGAAGAAGAAGAAGAAGAAGAAGAAGACAACAGCAGCAGTAGCAATAGCAGCAACAGCAGCAGCAACGCAAACAACATCAACAATTTATATAACATACAATAAAATATTTCTTGGAGCACAATCATGAACGGCAGATGCACACTTCTAATGACTGAGTTAAACACAAACACATTGTAATGAAATTTAATAAAATCATTTCAGTATTTCCATATTTTCATATTTTCGGTAATGTGGCGATGGACACGTGACGTGTGGGACTAGGCGGGTTACGTGTTAGCGTAGAAAGTGAGATTTAATGGCAGCAAATAGTTTTGTCTGTCTAACACAGGAATAATAGCCATTAACTGAATGCCAGACATTACATTAGCATTTTTATAACGACTTGGAAATCATTTTCTGTTTATTTTTCATAATTAATATGTATAGCTTCTGTCTGGCTTAGGCTCTGCTTATCTCGCCGACCTAGAGGGCATGCCCCTGGCAAATATATATATAGTTGAATGTATACATCATTGTCTGTGTGTATGTATACAAACATACATGTGCGTGTATGTATGTGTGTGTTTGTAAGTGTTATATATATATACATCTTCGAGTGTCCGACGTAGGTCGCTGTTGACCGATCTTGTTCAGTAACCAGGGCCTCCTCCTTCCAGATATCTGTGAGGGTGCCCGGTGTTCTTCATAAGTCTCTGTAGCACATCCCTGTATCGCAACATCTGAGAGAGAGAGAGAGAGAGAGATACACCCCCCCCCACACACATACAAACGACATATGCGCCCGCACACACGCACATACTCTCAAAAACAATGTCTCAGACTGAATCTGTCGTTACTCGATGATCAGAGACAATGAAAACATCTTCTAATGGGTTCATGACTCTCTCGTCTCCTGTAACACCGACGGATCACGATCACAGATCAAAAGCAAAGAATCGACACGCAACTAGATCCTTCGTTATCGCTTCAAATTCTCGGCATTATCATCATTCAGTAGGTACGTAAAGTAGCTGTTATGGTGTAGGACTTAAGGGTTCGATAGCAGAGCTGGTTGGTCCGCTGATAATGTCTATGTCCGATTGCAAATACACAGGCGCTTTAAACAATTAACAAAAGCATGGTATACACTACCAAGTCATTCTCGATTCCGATGAAGGCTGCTATTTTAATTTTATTTTATCATCAATAGAAGTCATTCCTCGCGAACTTACATCCTCATCATATCAAAATTTGCTATGCGGAGATTAGCTTTCCTATTCACAACCAGAAAAAAAACTTTGTCGCAAATGGGGCCTATAATAGTGAATTGTCTCAACATCTGCGATAGTGCTGCTATACACGCAGCAATATATGACCACAGCCAAAGAAACGATTAATTTGCATGTAATCGCTCACAAACACACTCCAACTTTTGTCTCAAAGACATACTGTCTCGGTGAGATGGCAGAAACGTTAGCACGCCGGGCGAAATGCCTAGCGGTATTTCGTCTGCCGCTACATTTTGAGTTCAAATTCCGCCTTTCATCCTTTCGGGGTCGATAGATTAAGTACCAGTTCCGCACTGGTGTCGATGTAATCGACTTAATCCGTTTGTCTGTCCTTATCTGTCTCTTCTGTGTTTAGCCGCTTGTGGGCAATAAAGGAATAAGACATACTGTCTCCTCTGTCAGTCTTTTTTATGGACCTTTCTATGATGACCTCGACTCCTCGGAGTTAGTTGGTCTCATACATACATTCACTTCAGCATTAATCTACTCTTTCACCTTTCTTTGTGTGTTGTCACTTGTATGGTTTCCATTCTCACACCCTGCATTAACAACTATGCTCAGTTCTTGCTCCCCAGTATATCAACCATCTTAAATTCTCTTCCTACAAATCGTTTTCCTTCAGTCATCCTGTTGCATTGATGTCTATTTGTTTTTATTCCTTTGAACGAACATACATACATACATACATACATACATACATACATACATACATACATACATACATACATACATACAACGTACATACATACTTGCAGACAGATAGATAGATAGATAGATAGATAGATAGATAGATAGATAGATAGATAGATAGATAGATAGATAGATAGATAGATATATAGATAGATAGATATGTGCATACATACATACATATTTACATACATACATACATACATACATACTTACAGATAGATAGAAAGAAAGATAGACAGATAGATAGATAGATAGATAGATAGATACGTACGTACATACATACATACATACATACATACATACATACATACTTACAGATAGATAGAAAGAAAGATAGACAGATAGATAGATAGATAGATAGATAGATAGATAGATACGTGCATACATACATACATACATACATACATACATACATACATACATACATACATACATACATATCTGTGTATATATGTGTATGAATGGAGGCACGTTTGTATTTCCATGTGTGTGTGTTTTTAATCAAAACTAATTCGGAAGTGATTACTTAACTCATACTACACTGCTGCTATTTCTAAAACTTCTATTGCCTTTCTATCTCAAAATATATTTCGTGGCACTTGTAACACCAACTGCCCTTTTTCTCCCCCAGTCACCTCTCCCAAAACTCACACCTGGCTTTCTGCAGCTTTTAATCAATGTGCTCACCTTCTGACCGTCTTCCTATTCTTATCTTCTAACCTATACACCTTTTTTTTCTTCTTTTCACTTCGAACAGCCGTCGTATTTCTTTTCTATTCTGTCGAAGCATCTTCGTCTGAAACTTCAGACATTTTTATTGTACCCAACCACTAAACTTATCAGCCACTAAGGTCTGTTGAACCTTTTGGCTTCGTTTATTTTCCCAACGTTTCTAATGTGCAAGCTAATTTGCGCTGCATTTGCAAACAAAGCAATTAAAGCCGGGTCCATTATAGTTGTGTTTAAGACCAGACTGAGATCTATTAACTCTAAGATTTCTGCAGGCAATCTCATAAATAAAAAAAAAAACCAACAAACAGTTTTAATATCAGTTTTTCAATCACATAAATTCACATCCTGTATGATTATCCAATTTAACAAAAATGTAATTTTTCAATATTTTTGGCATTAATTAATATTTCCATTTCAAATCTCCTCCGTCATATATCTTTATTTCATATTTACAAACAATGTTTTCTTTTGTTACGCAGTTAATTTTGGATATTAAAAAACAGCACAAAAATATAATATAAAATTACATAAAATATAATTTTATATCATTTTAATAAGAAATGACAAAATTAATTCTTTTTTTACAGATTACGTTTATTATATCCATAGGATAATGTTTGTTGAATGGAAATTTTATGTTTATTTTGTATTTATGAGGAAAATGTAATTGAAATTTGTTTGAAAATTGTTAATACACAAAACATACGTGTGCTGCCATTTAGAATCACGGGTTGAGATTTACAATGTTGTACTCCATGTTAAGCAGTTAATAGGGTATTGTTAGTGATTCATCTCTGTTCTTAAACACGCGGAGCAGAAATATACGCAACCGCGTCGAAAATCAGAGAATAAAATATATTTCTTTATTGCCCACAAGAGGATAAACATAGAGGGGACAATCTAGGACAGACAAATGGATTAAGTCGATTATATTGACCCCAGTGCGTAACTGGTACTTAATTTATCGACCCCGAAAGGATGAAAGGCAAAGTCGACCTCAGCGGAATTTGAACTCAGAACGTAGCGACAGACGAAATACCTATTTATTTACTACCCACAAGGAGCTAAACATAGAGGGGACAAACAAGGACAGACAAACGGATTAAGTCGATTATATTGACCCCAGTGCGTAACTGGTACTTATTTAATCGACCCCGAAAGCATGAAAGGCAAAGTCAACCTCGGCGAAATTTGAACTCAGAACGTAACGACAGACGAAATACGGCTACGTATTTCGCCCGGCGTGTTTACGTTTCTGCCAGCTCGCCGCCTTAACACAAAGGATAAAAGGCAATTGAGGGAAAGAATGATAGACTCAAAAGAGGGAAACAAATATCTGCATGCGAATTTAAACAAAAGGGAACTGAACCAGAGAGGGACACGCTGGCCAGGCTCTCCCGAGCATAAATGCTGTTGATACTTTAGAGCCAAAAGACACTGAACTGAAATAGCTCGCGCAAGTACGGAATAAACTGTTAGCACAGACTCCAGAACAAAGAAACAGGAGCCTGTGGTAGATCTATGGCGCAGCTGAGACACGAAAGGAAAAATAAATAAGATTAGAAAAAACTAGCAGTATCAAAACAAACTCATCTTACAACTGAATTAGTAACAAATCAAATTCCAGTCGGGTTTACACAACTCGCTCACCCCCCCCCCCACGAGAAGTTCCACCGCGACAGTTCTACAAAGGAATAGAAGAGCAACCATTTAGAGAAGAAGGAACAAGATTATTGAAGGTTTGGCACAGAATGCTATTGATGTTCCTTTCAAAAAGTCAATGTAGGCGTAGGAGTGGCTGTGTGGTAGCTTGCTTACCAACCACATGGTTCCGGGTTCAGTACCACTGCGTGGCACCTTAGGCAAGTGTCTTCTACTATAGCCTCGGGCCGACCAAAGCCTTGTGAGTGGATTTGGTAGACGGAAACTGAAAGAAGCCCGTCGTATATATATATATATATATATATATATATGTGTGTGTGTGTGTGTGTGTGTGTGTTGTTCGTGTGTCTGTGTTTGTCCCCCAACATCACTTGACAACCGATGCTGGTGTGTTTACGTCCCCGTAACTTAGCGGTTCGGCAAAAGAGCCCGATAGAATAAGTACTAGGCTTACAAAGAATAAGTCCTGGGGTCAATTTGCTCGACTAAAGGCGGTGCTCCAGCATGGCCACAGTCAAATGACTGAAACAAGCAAGAAAGTAAAAGGGTACCCCACCGTGCTACTATATTTAACCCTATCAGATTAAGTGAAGAGACATACATTGAACGGTGTAGCCCCTAACGACGTGTCGGTGTCAGCTGGAATGTGTTGTAGATGCAAGCATGAGTGTGTTTTTTAGCAGTTCGTTTTTCAACCAGATAGATAGAGAGTTCAGTTCCACTACGCGGTACCTTGGTTAAGCGTCTTCACTTTGCCTCTGTTTTTACGCACACTCGAGTTCATTGATGGCCTTCTAAACTAAAATATGAATGCTTCTACGAGAGAATGTTGTGCTTTCCCCACTACTTCCTCCTTCTTTACCTAACATAGTTAAATATTTTGATGCTGCTCGTACAGGACAAAGCCTTTTGACGACTAAGAGAAACATCACTAAGAGGACGCTGTATTTCTTAGACATTTCTAATTGATGTGGTACAAATATCGAAACAGGATAAAACTGACAAAAAACAACGACCTAAGTATAACTGAGTTTAAAATATAGTTACAGGAAGGCGGCGGGCTGGCAGGATCGTTAGAGGCATTTCGTCCATCTTTACGTTCTAAGCTCAAATTCTGCCGAGCTCAAATTTGTTTTTTATCCTCTTGGGGTCTATAAAGTAAGTACAAGTTGAGCACTGGAATCGATGCAATCGACTTACCCCTTATCTCGAAATTACTAGCGTTTTATCAAAATTTGAAACCAATGTCTAGTTAAGGAGGAGGGTAGAGGCTAATGAGAAGACATATAAGAAGAGGGCAGGTCAAAAGATTGCGCACACGCGCGTCTGTGCTGAGAAGATGAATCAATATGTGATGGCATGATTATTTTAATGATTGAAAATTATATGCAAAACAAGTCCCTCAAGTTGAAAATTTGTGAAAGGATGTATACGTTAGTGTGGTGGAAGGCGGCGAGCTGGCAGCAACGTTAGCACGCCGTGCGAAACGCATAGCAGTATTTCGCCTCCCGTTACGTTCTGAGTTCAATTTCCGCCGAGGTCGACTTTGTCTTTCATCCTTTCGGGATCGATAAATTAAGTACCAGTTGTGTACTGGGGTCGATGTAATCGACTTAATCCATTTGCCTGTCCTTGTTTGTCCTCTCTGTGTTTAGCCCCGTGTGGGTAGTAAAGAAATAGATATATATGTTAGTGTCGAGGGATCGCGAGTTCGAATCTCAGACCGGGCGATGTGTGTGTTTATGAGCGAAACACCTAAGCCCCACGCAGCTCCGGCAGAAGGTAATGGCGAACTTCTGCTGACTCTTTCGCCACAACTTTCTCTCACTCTTTCCTCCTGCATCTTGCAGCTCACCTGCGGCGGACGGCGTCGCCCAGGTGGGGTACCTATACGCCAAGGAGACTGGAAAACCGGCTCTTGTGAGCCAGGCATGGCTCGAGAAGGAACAAACAATATACGTTAGTAATAAAAATTGTTTGAGAGAAGTAGAAAATGGTTACTGCATCAATAAAGATGTGTTATTTTAGTAGAAATTCTATAAAATGTTTTATTTCGTTGCAAAGTAAAATTCGTTGTAAATAAATCAAAAATATAAACAATCAGTTTGCGAAAACAGTTTCTTTTAATATAAAGATGTCTAAAACAATATTTAATATCACAAAAAATATGATTTAAATTAATTTAACAACCTTGTATGTATGTGCATGTATGGGTATGTATGCTTGTATGCATATGAGTGTATATATGTATGTATATTTATATCTACATCTATATATTTGTATATATATATATATATATATATATATATATATATATATGTGTGTGTGTGTGTGTGTGTGTGTGTGTGTGTTGTGTGTGGTGTGTTTGTGTGTATATATATATAGATAGATAAATGTTTATGCATATATGTATATATATACATATATATGTATACTCTATGTATGTATATGTATATATATCTATATATCGCTCTCTATATCTATCTATCTATAAATTTTTATGCACATATGTAAGTATATCAAGTGACCGACCACGCTATCAGATGTTGCTGCACATCGCTGGTCACAATGCGCTTCGCATTGTCTTAGCCTTCAAATGACGCCACCCCGCTGGCTAAGCGAGCAGGCCAACAGAAGAAAGAGTGAGAGAAAGTTGTGGCGAAAGAGTACAGCAGTGGTCGCCACCATCTCCTGCCGGAGACTCGTGGTGTTTGCGCTCAATAAACACTCACAACTCCCGGTCTGGGAATCGAAACCGCGATCCTAAGACCGCGAGTCCGCTGCCCTAACCACTGGGCCATTGCACCTCCATGTATATATATATATATAGGCGCAGGAGTGGCTGTGTGGTAACTGGCTTGCTAACCAACCACATGGTTCCGGGTTCAGTCCCACTGCTCGGCATCTTGGGCAAGTGTCTTCTGCTATAGCCTCGGGCCGACCAAAGCCTTGTGAGTGGATTTGGTAGACGGGAACTGAAAGAAGCCTGTCGTATATATACATATATATATATATATATATATATATATATATATATATATATATTATATATATATATGTTTGTGTGTCTGTGTTTGTCCCTCTAGCATTGCTTGACAACCGATGCTGGTGTATTTACGTCCCCGTCAATTAGCGGTTCGGCAAAAGAGACCGATAGAATAAGAACTAGGCTTACAAAGAATAAGTCCCGGGGTCGATTTGCTCGACTAAAGGCGGTGCTCCAGCATGGCCGCAGTCAAATGACTGAAACAAGTAAAAGAGTAAAAGAGAGTATATATATATATCTCTCTATATAAACGGCAGTTTGTCTGTGCGTGTTTCTGTGTGTCTGTTTGCTTGTACCCTCACCCTGACCACGGCTTTCAACCGATTCTGATGAAACTTGACACACACATAGCCCAATGTCATAATTCAAAACTAACGCAGCGAAAATTTTGAAAAGTTCCCCCAGTTCTGAAAAAAATCGATAAATTCGACATGGGGTCGAGAATTAGAAACACAAACCGCAAACTGTCTAGGGGACGCAACTCCACCTTTTTTAACTAAAAAAAAAATTTACCATCATTGTTTTCCATTTTTTTGCTATTTTTTGGCTATAACTCTAAAAATGCTTTATAGTTATTTCCCTTACAAACCTGAGCAACGCCGAGCGATACTGCTAGTATATATATATATATATATATATATATATATTATATATATATATGTTAGTAGTCGATAAATCGTATGGTATACACCTAGTAGTTTGCCGGTAAAGCACGTTCACTGGGTCAGTGTTCGTTGAGTGTGTAATCAATGAGACGGGAGAAGGAATTTACAAATCTTTATTCATCACTACAATCGTTTCGACCCACCTGGCATATGCCGTCTTCCGTCGCTCTCATTGATCGATTGATGTATGTATGTATGTATGTATGTATATATGTATGTATGTATGTATGTATGTATGTATGTATGTATGTATGTATGTATGTATGTGTGTGTATGTATGTATGTATGTATGTATGTATGTATGTATGTATGTATGTATGTATGTATGTATGTATGTGTGTGTGTGTGTGTTTGTCTGTGTGTGTGTGTGTGTGTGTGGTGTGTGTGTGTGTGTGTGTGTGTGTATGTATGTATGTATGTATAAAGAGGAAACAAACGACGTGTTCTTGATTCGTAAATTTTAAACGCCGTTTGTGTTCTATTTTCATGCTTATACCACACCTGGAACCAACCCCAGAGTCGGATCTACGATTTGAATTAGATTTGGTTCTTATGTATCTATTTCTTTACTACCCAGATGGGTCCCTACATATCTTAACATGTATCATGTCTTGATATTGTTATCTCTTTATTGCCTACAAGGGGCTAAACCTAGAGGGACAAACAAGGACAGACAAAGGAATTAAGTCGATTACATCGACCAGTGCGTAACTGGTACTTAATTTATCGAGCCCGAAAGGATGAACGGCAAAGTCGACCTCGGCGGAATTTGAACTCGGAACGTAACGACAGACGAAATACCGCTAACGCATTTTGCCTGGCGTGCTAACGTTTGTAACCAACAACGTATCCTACCAGCATCTGATAACGTCATTCTACTTTATGTTACTGTGAACTTTGTGTTATCGCATCTAGCCATTTCTGGCATCCAACGCGTTGATGTGCCTAGGTTCTATCGAATCCTTATAACTAATATCTATCTATCTATCTATCTATCTATCTATCTATCTATCTATCTATCTATCTATCTATCTATCTATCTATCTATCTATCTATCTATTTACCACACAAACACCTCACACATATGTATGTACATATACATATATGTGTATATCTGTGTGCATGTATGTATGCATATATCTTTGTATGTACGGACATACTAAATGCATTCCAGAAGTTTTAAGACTTGTGCGTGTGTGCGCGCGCGCGTGTGTACATGTGTAAGAGCTCATAGATGATAAACGCATAAATACAGAAAGATACGCACATCCAAATATACACATTTATTCACACATATAAGTATGGGATAGATAGATAGATAGATAGATAGATAGATAGATAGATAGACAGACAGACAGACAGACAGACAGACAGACAGACAGATAGATAGATAGATAGATAGATAGATAGATAGATAGATAGATAGATAAATAGATAGATATAGATAGATAGATAGATAGATAGATAGAGATATATAGATAGGTAGATAGATAGATAGACAGATAGAGATAGATAGATAGGTAGATAGCTGATAGATAGATAGATAGATAAGATAGATACACATATACGCATCCATGTACTTAAACAAAAGCACAAAGGCACTTGTATAAGCGATGCCATTTAAAACGCGGATATAGACATATGCCGCAACACACACATATACAACGCATGCATTCACACATACGTACTTGTATGTATACCTATGCACACGTAGATCTTAACTATAGATTAACCAATGTAACGCCATCTGAAATGTTAATGTAGTACATTGATGACAATTATCTATCAAATATTAATACGTTCTTTCTGCTTGCTGCGGTTGACTGCAATTGTACAGACATTTATGCCTTGAATAATTAGATTGCCTTAAGGAAGTTACAGCTTGGCTTGTTGACATCAGAAGAGCTTTTTCAGAACATTGTTATGCATAAGAATATTATTGTGTATGTTCAAAGGATTATGCTACGTGCTAATAGAATACGGGAGGATGATAACATGAGAACCCGGTACTGTTTTAACATGTTTTCATGCTAATGTTTTGATGAATGTTTATCAATGTTGCGTCTCCAGTGTTAAGTTCTCTGTTAAACAACAATAACTTTAATTTCTCATATTTTAAAGAGAAATAAAGGCATTCAGTACACGGTTTCGTGGCCT
>NC_042997.1:127551269-127561269 GCF_006345805.1 Octopus sinensis | reverse complement strand
TTAAGAATATTAAGTCGATATATTTCAGGATGGTGGATTGATGTAATTGTTAGTATGGTGGAGATGCTCTGCGTTATCTTTATAGGTGCTTTACGTTCTGAGTGGCCAGAGTTAGTCACCCGTTCAAAGGGCTTCCTGTCCAACTCACTGTTGTCCAACATGTTTTTAAAGGCCTACTGCCACCATAGATAAGCTGGGAATGGTAAGCTGAGGCCCCGTTTTATAAAGCTTCATAAATAATTGGATGAAAGTAGAATAAAATATTATCTACATGAAGTTATATTTGATGTAACTTACCATCACTCCTTAACTTCAAAAACGTTTTCACCCTCGCTGACTGATTCTTCTTCTTTGTCAACTTTTCCGTCGGTTAAAAATAGGAGCCGATTAATCTTTTCTTCTGGCATAAGTTGCTATTTTTTCGACATTAAGTGTATGCTAAATTTCACGAAGGTCTTTCTCTCAAACATGCAAGAGAATCGTTTTCGGCTGCCATCTATAGCAGCCGATACTTCAAAATACATTTCTAGTAGAATGAGCCATTTTCCTTCAGTATACGCCATTGTAACTGTCGAAGTTGTGATATTGACTGTAGCGGATGGTGTAACATCATTCGTCACCATTGTAATATGTCCAGTATTGTTCTTATTCAATGTCCAATTATACCCCACTGTAAAGTTGTTATCCAAAACAAAGTCGTAGTTGCAAGAGGTCCTTCACCTCCGGAAGTTTTCTTCAACTCAATAACTAAATTCAATTCTTATAACTGGTAGCCGTGTTGAATAACATAGATAACCTAAACAAATAGCTGAATTACTTAATATTGTATATAAATCGTGTAAAGCATACAGTGTTTCCATTCGAACATTATGGGGTTTTACACTTGCGATATAAACATATAGAAGTAAATAATTAATACTTTTAGCTATTGCTATTCCACCAATTAATGTAGTAAAATATTGATGTCATATAGTCTACGATGTCATATATTTTATTACACTAATACCAATCCGTATAGAGCTAACTTCGCTTATACTATGTTTTTAGATTTTACCAAGTGTTAACTTAGACGTTCATTTTCTCAGGATTCATATAATAAGAATCTGTGTTTTTGAGTTATACCACGACTTCAAATATGGGGCTTTGTGTCAAAGTTATATATAAGTTTTTGTTATTGTTTGTCCCCAGGTCAGCCCTAATGGAACAGTCTCATAATCTATGCTTTTCAGGTAAAGACCTTCTATAATCTCAGATTTAATGCATTTCAAACTACATTAGATAATGTCTCCATATGTACGACGTGTCCTTATAAAAGACGACAGAGTATGATTTGCAATAGATTCGGCTGCTATTTCTAGCTGGTCGAGGTTACCTGACTGCCATAGAAGAAACTATTGAAGATATCAAATGCTTTGAAGGGTAACATTTGTACCATAGCAACATAATTCTGCTTCGCTTTGTTGTTATTCCTATACTTATAATTTATTCTGTTAACGAATACATTAATGAACATCGTACAAAATCAGTGTCATCTTAGCTAGTAGTGTGTGCTAAGTTCACACACACACACACACACACACACCATTAAGTGGAATCTCCATCAAATTGCCAGCCAGTTAACCATCACTGCTGCTTCTGTATATCCATATCCACACTGTTAACACCAACAACGTAAACAAGAGAACCTCTCGACTTGTTAGGAATAGACGCCAAATTGCCCTCAAATTAAACCATTCGTAAGCAACGGTGAAAGGCAACGCAGGAAAAAGACAGGTGGGTTCTATCTGGAATATCTTTAGTAATAACTCCAGTGGTCAGAGCCGACCTGGGGCTAACCACTACAGGCAACCACCTGAAAAGCATAATAATGAATGTAGACACTAATACCGATGTGTATGTAAGGGTCAATGGCGTTACTAAAATGAATGAAAAGCTGGTCTAAGATGGGTCCCTACATATCTTAACATATATCATGTCTTGATATTGTTATCTCTTTATTGCCTACAAGGGGCTAAACCTAGAGGGACAAACAAGGACAGACAAAGAGATTAAGTCGATTACATCGACCCCAGTGCGTAACTGGTACTTAATTTATCGACCCCGAAAGGATGAAAGGCAAAGTCGATCTCGGCGGAATTTGAACTCAGAAGGTAACGGCAGACGAAAGCATTTCGCCCGGCGTGCTAACGTTTCTGCCAGAACGCCTTAATGCCTTGATATTGTGTGGACTCAGATCACCGTTGACAGGCCTCTAATATTAAATGTTAAACATTTACAGAATGCAATTCCAGTTCTCTAAAACTACAGGATTACATATGTATAAAATGATTAGATGACAGAGTATGATTTGCAATAGATTCGGCTGCTATGTCTAGCTAGTCTCTGAGGTTTCTCAGGAGATGTAAGACACCGCCGACGGGACACTAATAAGGGTCGAAAATCGATTAAGACTGTTCATCATTTTTCCAATCTGCGGAGAAATATGTAAATTTGACTTGTTTGTGAGTCTAGTACAAAGTTTAAGTATGTATATGAATGTAAATGACAAATCGGATTTTAAGACTTATCATTCATTTTTATGTAAAACAGCCAGAAAGAGGACGCTTATATGTTATATGTTTCTTACTTCAATTACATGCTTTTCATTTTTAGTATTGCATACTCTGTGTTAAATAACGTTAGTCGCTTCTGGTTTAGGTGTATACAAAATTATGTATACACATTGGTGTGGTTTATTTAGATTGCTCCACACACACACACGCATTTATAATCATGACAGCCTCCCTGTGATGTTGTTTATACTTTCTGAAAACCCCTTGTCATTTATGTTAAGGAAGTCTGAAGGATATTTCACTGGTTCATAAGGAAGCAGAAATGTTGATGCGAATATCTCTTTGAAAAAGGATGAATATGGACAACGACATCGAAACCACTAGCTTCTGCGTTCGGATTACAAGTTCACATTTATATCAATAACAATTAGAGCACTTAGTTTTGTCAATAAATGCCTAACTGTCAATCTGGACAGACTTGGATTTTTAGAAAAAGAAATCAACCAACTGATCCGTACATTACAAATGCATTCTGTAAGCAGAACAGTAAAACTATGCAAGACTTTTCTCAGGTTTAAAATGTGACATTGTTTTCGTTATCTACATTTCTAAGATGGAGCATTGTATCTTTGTTAGAAGCCAACTGCTTCTTCAGAAGGAGAATTTAAATGATTAAAAACAAAACACATACATAATACCCGAATACATACATAATACATACATACATACATACATATATACATACATACATACATACATACATACATACATACATACATACATACATACATACATACATACATACATACATACATACATACATACATACATACATACATACATACGTGGACCAACAGTCGGATCACTAAATGTCACTTTGAAGGCTTTATATTTGTAATCGAGGAACAGGAAATAACTATCAAATTTCTGATGATAAAATGGGTAGAAACGCAAGAAAATCACCGAAATGTGATAATCGATGCAGAGTTTGTGGAGTCAACACGGAAGATATCATCTTGATCATAAACAGATTTTCTGGAAATATCACGTTATCTGCTGATGAGACATGATGTTGTGGTCA
Organism: Octopus sinensis; assembly: GCF_006345805.1. NCBI lineage: Eukaryota > Metazoa > Mollusca > Cephalopoda > Octopoda > Octopodidae > Octopus > Octopus sinensis. The sequence continues at coordinate 127,557,636 of NC_042997.1, read as the reverse complement.
AGATACAGCAGTGAGATCCGCCGGAAGGTTAAACCTGAAGAATCCACCGTGTGAGTGTGTTAGAGACCATAACCATTCATAATCCAGGAAAATGCTGTGTGATTGTTCTTGTGGAAACCTCAAAAAATTCAAATGTAAGAGACTAGGCATGATGATTTGGGACAGAAAAGAGAAACTATGTACAATAGTTGCCTAACGGATCTCAACCTGTCAATAAAACGCTAAAGATCAGCGAAAAAGAAAACACCTGCTCTGAACATTTTACTCTTTTACTCGTTTACTTGTTTCAGTCATTTGACTTGCGGCCATGCTGGAGCACCGCCTTTGGTCGAGCAAATCGACCCCAGGACTTATTCTTTGTAAGCCTAGTACTTATTCTATCGGTCTCTTTCGCCGAACCGCTAAGTGGCGGGGACGTAAACACACTAGCAGCGGTTGTCAAGCGATGTTGACAAATATATATATACATATACATATATACGACGAGCTTCTTTCAGTTTCCGTCTACCAAATCCACTCACAAGGCTTTGGTCGGCCCGAGGCTATAGTAGAAGATACTTGCCCAAGGTGCCACGCAGTGGGACTGAACTCGGAACCATGTGGTTCGTAAGCAAGCTACTTGCCACACAGCCACTCCCCGCGGAGAAATTTACAGCAGATTTTTAACTCGTAATTATTAGGGCACCAAGATATGTAACAAACTGCCTCAGTACCAACCATGAGGCTCTCAAAATCATATATAGGGTTCTCAAAATCATATAAGAGGAACTTATTTAGAAGACTACATTAGCAAGTCATCAATGAAACTGTCGATATATGTAAAACTTTTCAAAAATGTAACATGTTGGTACATATGCACATATCTAGACATGTAACTACATTTATGAATATACATACATTAAAAAAAGGACAGATTTGCCCATGTTTTAACTGCAAATATTGCATGCCTGCACACAAACATGCACAAATACTCTGCTGGTGTTGCTGAAATTCCGATGAAGGAGACCTGGATCTAGGTTAGAAACCGACTTTTTCTCTATTAATAAGATTAATAAGATTAACCCAGACATTGACTATAGGCCTAGAAATGTAATCTATTCTAAAATAGGAACTATACACATAAGATTCACATAACCCTTGCACAAGAACGGTACGCAAATTCGTTAAGCATTCCATATGTTCTTAAGGCACAAGCTTGGCTGTGTGGTAATAAGCTTACATCCGAACCACATGGTTCAGGATTCAGTCTCACTGCCTGACACCTTGGGCAAGTGTCTTCTACGATAGCATCGGTCCGACCAAAGTCTTGTGAGCGAACTTAGTAGATAGAAAGTTGGTCGTATATATATATATGTGTGTGTATGTATGCTTTTTGTGTTTATGCTTGTCCCCTACCACCGCTTGACAACCTGTAGTGATGTGTTTACGTTCCGTAACCTAGCGGTTCAGCATTTATAAATCGATAGAATAAGAACTAGGCTTTAAAAATGAAAGTACTGGCGGCGATATATTCGGCTAAAATTTCAAGGCAGTGCCCCTGCATGGCCGCTGTCAAATGACTAAAACAAATAAAAGATAATAAAAGTAAATATTTATGTATGTACACACACACACACATACACACACACATATATATACATACATATATGTATATATGTATGTGTGTGTATGCATATATATATATATATATATATATATGCACGTATGTATGCACATATATATGCATATATATATGTATGTATGTATGTATGCATATATATGTGTGTATATATATATATATATACATGCACACACATATATAAATACACACACACACATATATATATATATATATATATATAATATATATATATATATATACATATATATACAAAGACATGTATACATACATACACACACACACATATATATATATGTGTGTGTATACACACAGACATGTATACATATATACACACACGCACTCACACCTACCCACCCACACACTCACATTCGCACACATATGCCTGGTGATTGTTTTAAATAGATTAAGTCTACCACCCGAGTAGGACATGGTGGGATTTGAAAGCACCGTGAAAATTATTTGGTAAATCATTAAATTACCATTTAAAGCTGATTGGGTCAGCAAAGGTTACGACATTTGAACAATAACGGAGTCTGTTGTATAATAGAATTGACCAATGACAAAAAGAAAAACAATATAAACATTAAAATCAGAAAATAATTTGAACAAAACTTAATAAAACGAATCACATTCTATTGTTACAGGATAACTATTATGATATTCGCAGCAGAGGAAAATTTCTCAAACAAAAAATGTTTTGGATATAAAAATTTTTCAAACAATAAACATGGTATAGGTGCAGGAGTGGCTATGTGGTAAGTAGCTTGCTTACCAACCACTTGGTTCAGGGTTCAGTCCCACTGCGTGGCACCTTGGGCAAGTGTCTTCTACTATAGCTTCGGGCCAACCAAAGCCTTGTGAGTAGATTTGGTAGACGGAAACTGAAAGAAGCTCGTCGTATATATGTATATGTATATATATATTTGTCCCCCCCAACATCGCTTGACAACCGATGCTGGTGTGTTTACGTCCCCGTAACTTAGCGATTCGGCAAAATAGACCGATAGAATAAGTACTAGGCTTACAAAGAATAAGTCCTGGGGTCGATTTGCTCGACTCGACTAAAGGCGATGCTCCAGCATGGCCGAAGTCAAATGACTGAAACAAATAAAAGAAAGTAATGGTGTGTCTGGGTGGTTAAGAAGATTCGGTTTTTGATCACGTGGTTTGGGTTTCGGTCCAACTGCGTCACATCTTGGGCAAGTGTCTTCTATCATAATCCCAGGTCGACCAGTGACTTGTGAATGAATTCGATAGATGGAAACTGTATGGCAGCCCGTCGTATGTGTGTATATTTGTGCTTGTCTTCGATCTTCAGAATCGTTTGGCAACCTGTGTTGGGCTTAACTGTTTGGTAAAAGAGACCGATAGAATAAGAACAGATTTAAAAGAAAAAAATTAGTCCTAGAGTCGATCTGTTTGACTGAAACCCTTCAAGGCAGTGCTCCAGCATGACCGAAGTCCAGTGACTGAAACAAGTAAAAGATAAAAGGCAGACCATATCACTCATAAATAAATAAGCTTGTTAGAGCGAAAATAGAACGAAAGGGAGTTGATGCAAGGCAAAAAGAGAAAAGTAACGGTCAAAACAAATAGGGGAGTTAATCCGTGATACATGTCGTTAGCTACGTTAACAGTTTGGATACAATATTTATAACTTTAACACATTGGTTGACAGTAACAGCTCGAGGCCGCCGTCCATCACACCAAGATCTGCGATTAGGGCTGGGGGGGGCAAGTACAACTCGCTGCTAGACAAACATCTAGTTAAACCTGTGACACAATGATGCATCGTGGTTTAACACGTCTCGTTTCGTTAAACTACTGGTGTAACGATGTATCGGTGCCCTACATATATCTCGTTACTCTAATTGTGCAACTATTAGGACGTTCCGAAAATAATGGCCAATTTCAGAAACATAATTCTATTCTGGAAAAATTAACAATAAAAATGTTTTGACCAGTCAAAGTATGAACCGTGAACATCTATCCATCTCTGCCATCGATCAATGAGATTATTTATGCCTCGTTGATAAAAACTTATTGGCTTTGATGCTATGAAATCTTGGAAAGCTGATTCCACCTTTGGTTTGGATGTGAAAGTTTTATCACTTGAAAACGTGTTTAAATGCTTATAAAATTGTGGTCACTGGGTGAAAGATCAGGAGAATATGAAGGATGTAGTAAAGTCTCGTATCCCAAGTCTGTGAGTTTCTGCAGCGTCATTCTTGCAACATATAGTTTTGCATAATCGTGGAGCAGAATTGGGCCACGCCGATTCACGAATGTAGGTCTCCTTTTTGCAAGTGAGCATGCATTTCAGCGAGTTGATTGCAGTAAACCTCCACTGTAATGCTCTGATTAGCTGTCACAAAGCTGTAATGGGCAACACTAATTGCAGACCACCAGACAGTCACCATAATCTTTTGCTGATGCAACTTTGGCTTTGGGAAATGTCTGGGGGACTCATCAGGATCAAGCCATTGATCTGGTCGTTTACGGTTATCATGAAGGATCCACTTTTCGTCACAAATGACTATTCGGTAAAGAAAAGGATCATTGGTGTTTCGCAGAAAGAGCATCGAGCACACTTCAAAACACCAAAATTTTTGATTTTCATTGCGCTCATCCGGTACCCATTTATCAAGATTTTTCACCTTACCAATCTTCTGCAGATTGCGTGAGACTGCTGCAAAACCGACACCACGTGCCTGAGACATTTCTCTGACACTTTGATGTGAGTTTTGTTCAACAATTGCTTTCAATTGTTCATTCTCAAAACTACGAGACCGTCCTCTACCTTCTTCGTCTTCAAGGCTCTCATCACCACTACGAAATTTCTGAAACCGCCTTCGTACTGTGCGATCACTTGTGAACCCCTCTCCCCATGCTCTGTCGACATTGACAGCAGTTTGGGAGGCAATGTGCCCAAGCTTGAACCCATGCTAGAAAAGTAAGCGAAGTTTCTTTTTTGTGATGTTCATAATTGAGGGCGCCCATACTTAAAGAATGTTTTCTGTCTGAAATAAGTAGAAAATTATTAAAGAGTATACATCAATTATTAAGTGTGTTGAAATTCACCAAACATATAATTAAAATACTATGATAAAATTGCGTTTCAAAACAAAAATCTCAGAGCGGCCATTTTTTTCGGAACAACCTAATATAACATTGATGCTCAGCATACATTGTTTAACAAGTGGTGCAGCTATTCCCCATGGCAGGGTGAGGGGGAATGTCTGCCTCGGCGACGCTTTCATGGAGATGGCAGGTTTAGGTCTGCTTTATTCGCCTGTATAGGCTTGGGGCCAGTGCGGGGTGACAAAGTCAAGAGTTTCCCAGGGCATGACCTTGCAGGTGGGGGCCAACTTAGAATCTCCTTCAGGTTGAGTAGCCTATACCGCTCAAAAAGTACCTGAATAAGTGTTGTTCAAGGATGCTGAAAAACACACCCATGTTTCCAAAGGTGAATTATCCGAACTTCAAAGAATTCCTCTCAACACATGGTTATGATGCTCCCCAACTATTTCTGCTCATGATCAGAGATACACATATCGTCAGCCACTAAAAGACATGCTCAATTGGTTAAAGTCAAACAACTGACAAGCAAATCTGTGGTATTGAGCAGAATATTTGCTGTAGCCCATCTTTTATACCAAGACAAAACAATGTACATGATAACACTTCCAATCAGTTAAGATCAGCAGCCATGAGAGCCACTGCCTGGTACTGCATCAGGGCATTGGTACTGCATCAGGGGATTTATTATTATTATTATTGTTATCATTGAGTGAGAGAGCAGTGCATGCTATCAAAGTGACAGTGGGGTAAAATATACAAAGCCCATTATACCCATCATGACTACCCGTCTGATAAGGATACACTAAGCACATGCATCACAACCATATGTGTGTGACATGGTGATCTCATATCAAGATAAACAGCACATGACCTTGCAGGTGGGGCCCAGTTAGAATTTTCTTCTGGTCGAGTAAGCTATCCCGCTCAAAAGGTCCCTGAATAAGGGTTGCTTAAGGATGTTGAACGAAACACCCATGTTTCCAGAGGTGAATTATTCAAACTTCAAAGAATCCCTCTCAACACATGGTTATGATGTGGCTTTAACAGAAAGTGTTATTAACGTCATCAGCAGAAGTGGACAGATTCGTCTAAGTGCCTTGCCTATTGAAAATATGTTAGGACAGTTGTTGCGTAGATGACACTTATTAAAGCAGAAACAGATACCCACAACTATCCTATTATCACCAGACAATAAGTCTGTTCTTTTTTCTTAGCGTTATGTCAACTTCAGAGGTCTTGGTTCTTGAGTATATCTCCCCTTCTCAAACGGAATTAGTCTCAATTGTCATTTGGTAAATTAGACACATTCACCAGAGGTGGAAATCATTTTAAATATGTCAAGAATTTATGTTGAAAGGCATTTGATGTATTTGATTTGTCTGTGTTGTTCATATCCATGCTACTGGCCACTCTGAGTTATTTTTGTTAACTTTATTAATTTTATTTATGTTGGTGTGGGAGGAGAAAGGAACTGCCAATACAGGCAATCCGAGCCAAATGTGACAAACTCGACTTAATGCTTCTCTTCAGATCGACGAGTGAAGAGAGAACATATCCAGGGAAAGATTTCCAGAGAGCCAGAGAATTTCTGGAGAGGAAGAGAAGTGTAGGACGAAAGCGTTATTATTATTTTTTTCTTGCTTTGAGAAGGAACACCAGCATTTA
>NC_042997.1:127533769-127548769 GCF_006345805.1 Octopus sinensis | reverse complement strand
GCACGCCGGGCGAAATGCTTAGAGGTATTTCGTCTGCCGTTACGTTGTGAGTTCAAATTCCGTCGAGGTCGACTTTGCCTTTCATCCTTTCGGGGTCGATTAAATAAGTACCAGTCACGCACTGGGGTCGATGTAATCGACTTAATCCGTTTGTCTGTTCTTGTTTGTCCCCTCTATGTTTAGCCCCTTGTGGGCAATAATGAAATAAGAAACGTTAGCACGCCGGACGAAATGTCTAGCGGTATTTCGTCCGCCGTTACGTTCTGAGTTAAAATTTCACCGAGGTCGACTTTGCCTTTTATCCTTTCGGGGTCGATTAAATAAGTACCAGTTACTTACTGGAGTCGTTGTAATCGACTTAATCCGTTTGTCTGTCCTTGTTTGTCCCCTCTGTGTTTAGCCCCTTGTGGGTAGTAAAGAAATAGGTATTTCGTCTGTCTTTACGTTCTGAGTTCAAATCCAACTGAGGTCAACTTTAGCTTTCGAAGTTGATAAAGTACTAGCCAAGTACTGGCGCTCAAAGTAACCGACTTGTCTCTCCCCTCAAAATTTCTGGCTGAGAACCTTGCAACGTACCGTCACCCACTTTCAGTGGGTATCTTGTGATTCCACTTACTTATACTTCATGAAAACCGGGTATGAGTCCTAGAAATCGAAGAAGTGACAAAACAGAAACTATATATTCGAGAGAGGTTTTAGATCTATTTCTAGCATGATAAATGACTGCATAAAACCTACCCCATTTGATCGTGTATTGGTAAATGATGTATAAAATACATCTATTGATTATCAACAATATGGCTAAGAGAAAATACGTCTAGGGAACATTCTGCTCACTAAATACAATAATACATTGTCGGTAACGAATGATCAATAGAGGATTATTGAACACTTGTTACTGACACCAGGCTTTCACCAGTTCCTGCCGATACCAAGGGTTTCCCAATGTCAATGTTTGTTTTGTTTGCTGTTTATCAATATACTTTCTCTACACACAGCCGTTTATCATAGCATATTCATTAATCTTCGCATGGCATAAAATATGTATACATACGCACGCACACTTTTATACTCTTATATACATACATACATACATACCTACATACATACATACATACATACATACATACATGCATACATACATACATACATACACACGTACATACATACATATATATATACATACACACAAATACATATATATATATATATATATATACACATACAAATATATATATTTGTGTATATATATATATATATATATATATATATATATATATATATATATTGTGTGAATATATATATATATATATGCATATATGTATATATACATATATATATGTATATATGTGTATATATATAAGTACATATGTGTGTGTATGTATATATAAATTAATGTATATATTTTATATTATCGAGTAATATATTCCTGGTTATGATATATACTTCTCGATAATAGAAAAGTATACCTGCTCAAATTCTCTTTTAGATCGAGCTTTATTTCTGACTCATGGACTCCATACCGAGAGAGAGAGAGAGAGAGAGAGAGAGAGAGAGAGATAAATAGGGAGAAAAAGATAAATAGATTGATAGATAGATATTATATTAAAAAAAACTGAGACTCTGCGCTGAGTTTCATGCAATGGTATGTAATTTGAAACAGTTGTGAAGTCATGATCAGCCCTGTGTGGAGGGAAACTCGGAGTACACTGTCAACTTTTAATATAATAAAACGATCCAGCCACTCTACCGGGATGTTTTGAGTTTTATATTTAAAAAATGCACGCAGCATGTAAAATACATTCCAGTTTAGAGTACAACTCCTATGGTGTCGCACTAGCAGAATCGGTAGCACGCCTGGAAAAAATGCTTATCGGGATTTCGTCTGTCTTTACATTCTTAGTTCAAATTCCGCTGAGGTCGACTTTGCCTTTCATTCTCTCGGGGTCGATAAAATAAGTGCCGGTTGAACACTAGAGTCGTTGTAATGGACTTAACTCCTTCTCGAAATTTGCTGGCCTTGCTTCAAAATTTGAAACTAATATAATACACAATTTTTTAAGGCAGTGAGTTGGCAGAATCGTTAGCACGCCTGGAAAGATGCTTATCGGGATTTCGTCTGCTTTTACGTTCTTAGTTCAATTTCCGCTGAGGTTGACCTTGCCTTTTATCCTATGGGGGTTGATAAAATAAGTAACAGTTGAGCACTGAAGCTCATATAATCAACTTACACCAACCCCCATAACTGCTGGCCTTTTACCAAACTTTGAAGCCAATATATTTTACAACCCTTACTTTACGATATTGTTTGTTCCTTCTCGAGCCATCATTAACTCATAAGGGCCGGTTTCCCGGTTTCCTTGGTGTATAGATTCCCCACTTAAACGGGACGCCGGTCCGTCGCAAGTGAGCTGCAAGATGCAGGAGGAAAGAGTGAGAGAAAGTTGTGGCAAAAGAGTCAGCAGAAGTTCGCCATTACCTTCTGCCGGAGCCGCGTGGAGATTAGGTGTTTCGCTCATAAACAGACACATCGCTCAGTCTGAGATTCGAACCCGCGATCCCTCGATCGCGAGTCCGCTGCTCTAATCACTAGGCCATGTGCCTCCACACCTTACGATATACATGCATGCATACATACATACATACATACATACATACATACATACATACATACATACATACATATATGCATACGTGTGTGCGCTCGTTTGTGTGCGCGTGCGTTTGTGTGTATCCGTGTGTGTGTGTGTGTATGTGTAGCGAAAATGTATGAGATGCCTTGCAGTGTTTAGTTACACCCCTTTATGCCTGAGTTCAATTTCTGCTGAAATCAACATTGCTTTTCATAGTTTAGGGGTCGACAGTGGAACGACTAGATTGAACTCTATGGAGAACACTATCATTTGTTCTTTCATCAAGAAAGTCGCCCGAAAACGATGGGACGCTGCTTTAAGGGAATCGCTCTACTTAAAAATCATGTCTCTCTTGCACAGTATCTAACCTGACGCCTGTATGTAATTTTCGATGTCGCTCCTCGGTGAGACGATTATAATTAGCCGTTTAAAAAGTTCTAATTGGACAGTTTAATCTTAGCAATAAATATGAGTTAAAAGTTGATCATGATCGACCGATTGACACTAATTATCATTTTGTTCCAATCAATCAAATAGTCAGAAGAGATCGAATTAACTGCGTCTTAATTGAAGATGTATCCTCATTTGCAAGTTCCAAAATCTATCAGAAGTCGATAAGACTCTGGTTCAATAGCAAAGAGTTCCTTTGGCAATTCCTATAATTCCGATTTGTTGAAGAATTCTATTCAATCGATGTTGGGCCAATAGCGTAGCTGATTTGCTTGTTTGTTTGTTTGTTGAGCGAAGCGGTCTTCGTCCCAGAGCTCGCAAGATCGCGCCTCAGGATTGTCTGTAGTGGGAGAAGTCCGAAACGTGGTCCTTTGCTATTCGTAAGACCCGCAGAAGAGAAAGCAGGTTAACCCCCGACACCGAGAGCATTGACGGATGGATGAATGCGCATCCAGGCTCAGTGGTTGCGTAGGAAGTCGGGGACAAGAAACAGGAAGAAAGAGTGAGAGAAAGTTGGAGCAAAAGAGTACAACAGAGGTCGCCACCACACCCTGCTGGAGCCTCGTGGAGCTTTAGGTGTTTTGGCCCAATAAACACACACAACGCCCGGTCTGGGAATCAAAACCGCGATTCTCTGACCGCGAGTCCACTGCCCTAACCACTGGGCCATTGCGCCTCCACGGCGTAGCTGGTGGATGGATGGGTGGTGCTAAGGCACGGACCATCCCGGGTGACACTTTTATAGGAAGAGCAATTTAGAGTCTGCTTAATAAGCTTGTATTGGAGCAGAGCGCGGCAATTTCGTATGTTGATCCGGGTTTTCATACACTGTAGCCGCGCCACTGCTCTGGTCTGGCTAATAAATGCTCCGTTGAAGATTACTGCAAGTACATATTGAAACGTTGTGCTTAGCAAGCATGTGAGAACAAGTAGTCCAGTAGAAATGCGTAGCCGTATTTCGTCTGCAGTTGCGTCCTGAGTTCAAATTCCGCCGTGGTCGACTTTACCTTTCATCCTTTCGAGGACGATAAATTAAGTACCAGTTACGCACTGGGGTCGATATAATCGACTTAATCCGTTTGTCTGTCCTTGTTTGTCCTCTCTATGTTTAGCCCCTTGTAGGCAATAAAGAAATAAGTAGTCCAGTATCCAGCGTACACCATCTAGTGTACTGAGTCCAGCATCCAACGTACAGCAACCCGCCAACAGCTAGTCATTGAAGAAGAAATCACAGTTCCACCACTTCAGCATCGGATAAAATAAATCCTTAATGCACCGGAGAATAGGTGCATTATGATATACTTTTGAATCAAATACGGAGGCTTGTTCTTCAAAGACTGAAGCTGAAACAATTTGATTGTCAGCAAGTTTCACGTCATAACCTGAGCAATCTCACCAATCAATGCCTATGCAATAATCGTAATGTTTTATTTATTTCGTCCAACAGTGACGACAGAGAAGACGTTTTCAAAGTCAAATTACATAATCAATTAGGGTTTATACAGTATCGACTATGGCAAGAACAGACATGAAAAACAATGATGATGATGATAATAATAATAATAATAATAATAATAATAATAATAATAATAATAATAATAACAATAATAACAATAATAATAATAATGATAATAGTTTCTTACTGCAGTTTTAGGCAATCTTCTTCAGTTTTTATAGTGTTTCTTCTCTGCAATAAGAGACTACAAAAGCTTAAAGATTTATTTATTGATGTCGACGGCTTCAAACTGTTTCGATGAGTAAGGGATCTGCTGATGGCTTCGTATTGTTTATCTGGTATTCTGGGACTTACTTTTGGTGTTTCTTTCATGAGTGTTCGCCTTTAATGTAGTTTTATGGATTGCTGCGAATAATAATAACAATAACAACAACAATAATAATAATAATAATAATAATAATAATAATAATAATAATAATAATAATAATAATGATGATGATGATGATGATGCTACTACTACTACAACTACTACTACTACTACTACTGCTAATAATAATAATAATAATAATAATAATAATATAATGATGATGATAATGATGATGGTGAGGATGATGCTGATGATGATGATGATGATGATGATGATGATGAGGAGGAGGAGGAGGAGGAGGATAAGCTAATGTGGATTTGGGTGTGTATAGAGGTTTCAATTTTATGGCTTCTTCTGAAAAGAGTGTATGGTTAAGCCTGACAGAAACATGGATTTCTAGTCTTTACTGCAGTCAGTTATTTATGGGGTTTTCGGTTTCCATATGTATACACATGCATATAGATTTTTATGAACATATATACATATATACATACCCACACAACATATATATATGTTATGTGGGTATGTATATATGTATATATGTTCATATATATATATATATATATATATATATATATATATATATATATATATATACTCCTTTATTCTTTTATTTAATCAGTCATTTGATTGCAGCCATACTGGAGCACCGCCTCGCGGGGTTTAGTCGAACAAGTCGACTTCAGGTCTTTTTTAGAGCCTAGTACATATTCTATCTGTTTCTGTTGCTGAACCGCTAGGTTACGGATACGTAAAAACACCAACACTGGTTGTGAAGCAGTGATGGGGTGGGGGACAAACACAGATACAAAGACACACACACATGTAGATATATACATATACACACACCCGGGTTTCCTTTCAGTTTCCGTCTACTAAATCCATTCACAAGGCTTTGGTCGCCCCGAGGCTATAATAGAAGAAACTTGCCCAAGGTGCCACGCAGTGAGACTGAACTTGCAACCATGTAGTTGGGAAGCAAGCTTCTTACCACACAGCCACGCTTAAAGATACATACATACATACATACATACAGTACATGCATATATGTGTGTGTAGGTATATGCATATGTATGTAAACGTATATGTACGTGTATGTACGTTTATATGTGGTGTGTGTGTGTGTGTGTGTGAATTATCCGCCATCATCATCGTCATCATTTTTACATCATATTTTCCATGTTTTTATGGGTTGGACGTGTCCTTTTTAGCTCGGCCTCTTGGCATTTGATGTGTTGCTTTGTTTTCCCCATTGTGAAGTTCAACATACTGAGATCACATCATTTACATTCGACGGATATTTGTCCTCATCTTGTTTGTTGTTAACACAACGTTTCGGCTGATACACCCTCCAGCCGTCTTAAGGTGTCTTGGGGAAATTTCGAACCTGGGTTCTCATTCCTAAGGTATTTTTCGCTACATTTCTTTCTATTTATATCTAAATTATCTCTCAGTCACTGGTTCCACCTCGTTCGTACACACTCACATTACAGATGCAATAGAGCATGTTAGCTTTCTTTCTCTCCAGCCTTCGTAAGCCCTCTGCAGTTAATGTTCGCATCGCACAACAGTGCAGCATCGCATTGTGTACGCCAATAACCCGTAATCTACATTTTGTTTGATGAGAGAAACTCCTTGTTGTCAGCGGTATCAGCTCACTGAATTTTCCCAACAATTTTTATTCCAGATATCTTTCTTTTAGTGATCCCTACTTCACAGATGATTAGGTCGCTCAGTTAACAGAGGATATGCACTAATTCTAAGGAGCTTTGTGGTTTGTGGTGGCGGTTGTGATGACGATGATCAGTTTTTATCAGCATCATGATGACTCTCTTTTGATATTTCTTCGTTCATCTCCGATACATATATTCTATTCTTTAAGTTCATCTGGTTACAAACATATAGCTTGAAGAATTTCTTTCCGTACTATCTCTATATATTAGTGTCATGCATGCCTAACGCCTATATATTATTATACACTGCATTCTCAACATTTTTATCATCTTCTTATGGTATATATTCTGTTCCCATATACATTGGTGGGGGCTGCGTGTGCGTGTATGTATATATACACACACATATATATATATATATACAAATTTATATACATACATACAGAAATGCCACCAGTAGCTCAGAAATGTAGCACTTCTATGATCATACTTAATCTTATTTACAAAACGTTTACACATTTACAATTTGCTATGTACTGTATTTTGTTTCCTTATGACAATTATTCCGACTTCTCTCTCTCTTTAATCAGCTATTTTGTTAAGAATGAACAAGAAATTACATTCCGAAGACTTAATAACAAATAATACTCTCATTCTTATAGCTTCTAGACCATTTTCTTCTCCTTTTTATTTATTTTTTTTAATCTTATCTTCATGTGCATTTTCATTTCCAAGTTTCAGATATCTACATTATATGTCCGCTTATTATCAACAGTGGTATTGACAATTCTTTCAACATCTTTATGTTCCTAAAACTCTTGTATTTTTCTAAATGTACACGTCTATCTAAGTATGTATGGAATATCTGCTTGAAAACTGTAGCAACTTCGATTAAGTACAAACGATCTCTGAAATATTGTTGACCTTATTTCTTTCTTTCCTTATTTATTTGGAAATCAGTAACACCAATTTCTTATTAAAGGCTTTTCCATCAAATACAACAGCGGTTTACTTGTTGTAGATAACCAATTCTGCTAAGATAAGTCAGTAGAACACTGCATTCACGTTGTATGCTTATTTAAATGAACATCCATACGGTTAATTAATAGACCTGCTACATTGATTAGCTGCAGGTGAAACTTACCTAATGATTTCACCCGTCTTGTTTTCAACATCCCTTTTAAGAAAATACACCTAAACATTCTAGAAACAAAATTAGAAAAATACAAATAGAGAAACAAATTTTTCGAAACGAAGACACTATTTCACAATGGTAGGAAGCGATAGTTTCTCCCGTATTCAAAATGACAGAGATCTGTTAGATTGTAGGTAACAAGTTCCTAGTTTTTTGCTAGTATTATTGTTATAGTTATTTTCAAAGCAAAATGAAGGTGTTACAAAAAGATAGGAAAACATAGGATGAAGATATACGCAAAAGAAAAATTGTACAAACAGGGGAAGGTGGGAATTGGAAAATTGTAGTGAGTGTTGATATATAGATGGACGAGAGAAAATTAAGTTTTCTTACATGTAATTCAGTTATTGATAAATTTTAATTCTTTCTTGAATTTGTTTTGTTTTAGAGTTTTTGTTCTTTTCTTTTCGAAGTGTTTTTGTTTGATTACAGTGGTATTTGCATTTAGAACATAAACAGTTGTATTCAAAAGTCAACATTAACGTTCTGAGTTCAAGTCCTGTCGAAGTCAATTTTGCTTTTCATATTTCTAGGGTTGGTAAAAGTAAAATACCACTCAAGTAGTAGAGTTGATTTAAACGACTTGAGTCTTCCAACCAAATTTCTGGTTCTGTGCCTATTTGATTTCTCGAAATTCAGTATTCTCAGTTTCACGTTCCCTTAGAAACAAATACAAAAGTTAAAACAGTCTGTTGTATTTCGAGTGCTGTGCCTTCGTTAAAACCGTTTAGCTGTGTTAACAACTACATTAAAACGACGAGAGAACGTTTAGTCTCCTAAATTAGTATACTTAAATTAATTACAATTACAAACTAATGACTTGTCAACGGGGAACTCACACCACAAGGCATACATACACACACACACGTACGTACATACATACATACATACATACATACATACATACATTATTGCCTACGCGAGAGAATGTCTTCCAAATATTACCTTTCCATGAGATTGGTCCTGGTGGGTAGAATAGTCTGGAAGAAAACCAAACTGATTATATAGAGATCGATGGGTAAAAAACAAATATTGGTGAACATTAAAAATTAAAAGAGTCACCAAGTTAAAACACAACCGGCTAGATATTGTTGTGGGGGACCTCAAGAAAAAGATATGTTCTGTTGTGGAAATCAGCCGCCCTCTGAACACCAATGTGGTTAAAAAAAAATAAAAGAGTGAGAGTGTATTTATGGACCATTGATAAGGAGTTTGCAAATCCTGTACTCCAAATACACTTTTAGTTTCATACCTATTATTATTGGAGCAACAAGGTACGTACCAAGCAGTCTGGAGCAAAGTTTGGATTATCTTGGGTTCTTGGAGAGAGAACGCAAATCCTTAAGCTACAAATGATCGCGATATCTGGGACCATAAAAATTTGCAAGATTTTCTTAAGATTTAACGGATGATGAACAAAACAAGTTGAATTCCTTCATGACCTAGCTACCAAACAGATGCAGGTCAAAATTTATTCTTAATTAAAAAGAGAAAGAGAACATACATACATACATACATACATACATACATACATACATACATACATACATACATACATACATACATACATATAAAAGACTGTCCTGAAATAAACTTAGAAAATCCTTCTGTTATGGAATACATTCATAAACACTAACTCAAAGAATACTGGTGGAATATTCCCATCAAAACGTCTGCCAAATGTAAGCATAACAGGCTGGATATTGTTGTATAGGACAGAGGGGCTAAGGAATGTACCATCATAGAGGTTAGCTGCCCTGCTGATATAAATATCTCTTTGAAAATCAAAGGAAAAGAGGATATCTATGGACAACTGCTTCGAAACCTCCAGATTTTATATCCAGACTATGAATTCATATTCATACCAATAATAAGTGGGCACTGGTTTTTGTTAGTAAATGCTTAAAGGAGAATCTGGTTAAACTGGGATTTTCAGAAAGAGAATTTGACCGGCTGATCCGTACATTACAAGTGCAATCTGTGAGTGGAACAGTAAAGATATGCAAGACTTTTCTCAAGTTCCAAATGTGAATTTCTCTGTGTTAACGACATCCCAATGATGGAGCCTTGTATCTTTGTTGGAAAACGGCTCCCTCCTCAGTGGAAGATTTATAATAATTAAAAAATAGAAGAGACATACATACATACATAACGTAACATAACATAACATAATGGCTGTCTACTCATCAGAAGAGCGTGACCGTTGTTGACTGGTAAGTGTCAGCTATGCATGCGCAAGCGTTTTAAGTTGAGTGCTACATGCACAGCATCCGAACAACTCTCATTAACAATACCTATTTCTTTACTACCCACAAGGGGCTAAACACAGAGGGGACAAACAAGGACAGACAAACGGATTAAGTCAATTATATCGACCCCAGTGCGTAACTGGTACTTATTTAATCGACTCCGAAAGGATGAAAGGCAAAGTCGACCTTGGCGGAATTTGAACCCAGAACGTAGTAGCAGACGAAATACCACTAAGCATTTCGCCCGGCTCATTAACAATACCAAGTAGTCCAAAGAAGAGTGCAAAATATGCAGCTCCAGAGACCAGCAGGTTTTATATAAAAGTTAACCTTCTTCTTGTGGGTTGCCTTAACAAAGACCCGATGTGCCTCATTCCAAGTGGGCTTACTGCACCCTCGGACACCAAGCCGAGTATTTCTACGTGCCGTCGGTCATATGCTTGTTAAGCTCTGGCTAAGACTCTGATAGGTGCTATAACTCCGGGTCATACATGCACACACACACACACACACACACACACACACACACGCATTCAGTTTACGTAATTGAAGCAGTAATTAAAATACAGTCATTTACGTGTCATATTTGATATATATACACACTCTCAATAAACCAGTTACTGTGGATTTTGGATTTATATAACATCCGTAATGGACTTGCTGTGTTAAAAACATAGGCACATTTCGGCCGCTTCGGGGCTTTGTCAGTTGCGCGTATTCGCAGCCAGTCACATGATCGAACAAGAATTTGTTTTCTCTGATATAGGAAAATGTAAATAAGATATTCTCTGATGCTGTGAGTAGAAGCCCAGCTGATGAAAACTCCGCTATACGCAATTCACGTAGTATTCAAATAATATAGCCACGTATGTGTCATACATAATGTATCTACACTGACGACAGGCACAGTCGATAGTCCTTGTCTTAAGACAAATACTACAGTAACTAGCTGCTCGACCGTGCATACGTTAAGTATGATACATAGATAACTATTTTGTTTACATACTACCTCATTTGGGAATATCGTTTAATTGAGGATAAATATTAGCATATGATACATAAACTCTTAATCAAATGTAAAAAAAATTTCTGTACATATTTAGCCAATGCATACCATGAATACTTCCCCAGGATTAAGAATGTGATTTTGATGATGTGTTTGGCACAACATAACTGGTTAGAAAAACAGAATACAATGGTAAAGAATAAAAAAAACCTAACTACCCAATAAATAGATGATTAATAGAAACACCAGACAAAGATAAGTACTTGAGTCAATAAAATCGACTTACATCATTCTCTTGAAGGTTGTGCCCCTCAGTTGCCGCAGTCCGATGACTCAACCAGGAAAAGAATGGAAAATAAACGAATAAAAGATATATGTGTGTGCATGTTTGTGTGTGCGTGTGTATGTGCTCATGTGTATCTTTTCTCTTTTAGTTGTTTTAGTAATCGGACTGCGGGCATGTGGGCATGCTGGAGCAACGGGGCTCGCTTTGCAACTACGTGGTTTCAGGATCAGTCCTATTATGCTGCACATCAGATTGGGGAAGTGGCTTCTACTACGGCCTCGGGTTATCCGGTGTCTTCTAAGTAAATTTGGTAGCCAGAAACTGAAACTGTGGAAGCCCATCGCAGCAAGAAAAAACTACAAAGCGAGGATGTGGAATAAGTACAGTGTTATCGGACACTCAGGAAAGGAAAGAAAAGAATGAGGATTTCACGTTTTGAGCTGAGCTCTTCTTCAGAAATATAGAAAAAGTCCCAAAAAAGGGAAGACAGGGAAAGAAAATCGCCAACGATACACACGCGGTCACATTATGCGATGGGCTTCCACAGTTTCCGGCTACCAACACCAGTTGTCTAACCCTAAGAGTGGGGGGACAAACATATACACAAAGACACACACATACCGTACATGCATATATATATATATATATATATAATAATAAGAGTAAATAAATTCTATAAAGGCTTTTAAAAAAAATCCCAATTATTTACTGGTAGAATTCGGTATGTAAATATAGCCGATTACCGGCAGGAACTTCTGTAAAGTTCAGTATATATATTGTATATAAGAAAAAGGGACAGGCAAACAGGTTGCTTGACCGCATACCGAAAAAATAGAAATAGCAGTCAAGAATGCTTATTTCTATCAAAGTTGGACTCCGGGCACGACAAACCCTGTAATTCACATATGCAAAACAGAAGGAATAGATAACGAAAACGAAGTCTGGTGGTTATCTGTGAACATCATGTTTCTGGATTATAAACATATTGCCTATATATTTCATATATATTTTTGATATATATTTCATATACATTGCATATATATTTCACATCCTTCTTCAGCACAGCTTTCCATTGAAAAAGATTTATCATAGATTTATCAAATGCTACGTACCTCAAACCTTCTGACCATGCGACATCAAAATATTTGAAGAAAGTGAGCAAAAGCTAAACCTACATAGACGTTTGAATTCGTAAATCTTCCCTGTCTATGTAGGTTTAGCTTTTGCTCACTTTCTTCAAATATTTTGATGTCGCATGGTCAGAAGGTTTGAGGTACGTAGCATTTGATAAATCTATGATAAATCTATTTCAATGGAAAACTATGCTGAAGAAGGATGTGAAATATATATGCAATGTATATGAAATATATATCAAAAATATATATGAAATATATAGGCAATATGTTTATAATCCAGAAACATGATGTTTCACAGATAACCACCGGACTTCGTTTTCGTTATCTATTCCTTCTGTTTTGCATATGTGAATTACAGGGTTTGTCGTGCCCGGAGTCCAACTTTGATAGAAATAAGCATTCTTGACTGCTATTTCTATTTTTTCGGTATGCGGTCAAGCAACCTGTTTGCCTGTCCCTTTTTCTTATATACAATATATATACTGAACTTTACAGAAGTTCCTGCCGGTAATCGGCTATATTTACATACCGAATTCTACCAGTAAATAATTGGATTTTTTTTTAAAAGCCTTTATAGAATTTATTTACTCTTATTATTATATTACTATTTGGATTTTTCACTCCCTTATGACAACCTAATAGTTCCCAATTTTATGGAACTATTTTTGTAGTGCGCATGGCAGGATTTTGGAGGGAAGATTTACGAATTCAAACGTCTATGTAGGTTTAGCTTTTGCTCACTTTCTTCAAATATTTTGATGTCGCATGGTCAGAAGGTTTGAGGTACGTAGCATTTGATAAATCTATGATAAATCTTTTTCAATGGAAAGCTGTGCTGAAGAAGGATGTGAAATATATATGCAATGTATATGAAATATATATCAAAAATATATATGAAATATATAGGCAATATGTTTATAATCCAGAAACATGATGTTCACAGATAACCACCAGACTTCGTTTTCGTTATCTATTCCTTCTGTTTTGCATATGTGAATTACAGGGTTTGTCGTGCCCGGAGTCCAACTTTGATAGAAATAAGCATTCTTGACTGCTATTTCTATTTTTTCGGTATGCGGTCAAGCAACCTGTTTGCCTGTCCCTTTTTCTTATATATATATATATATATATATATATATATATATATATATATATATATATTATATATATATTATATATATATATATATATCTGCATGTACGTATGTGTGTGTCTCTGTATATGTTTGTTCCCCCACCACTGTTAGGGTTAGAAACTGGTGTTGGTTTGTTCACATCCCTGTAAACTAGCGGTCGGCAAAAGACATCAGTGGAAAAAGTACCTGACATTAAAATAAATCACGTACACATAGTCATGAAAGGCTTGTGTAATTTTCTCTTTGCCAATTCGGAGTCACGTGACTTTATATACTCTACCACGAATTATTCATATGAGGATGTTTTCAGAGAAAATCGTCGACCTCATAAATTGCAGGAGATGAAAGGTCTTCTTTTTCGAAAAACATCATATACATTGTTCAATTGCTATGAATCAAGGGGCTGGAAACGTTGGAAAGAGACACTAGGGTATTATTCTCAGACTGAAATTCCACAAGCCCTGTAAACCTTTCAAGCGCAAGCTCCTTACTAATATGTGTGTCCTTAGAATAGACGTACGGTAGACTTTCAGGAAATAATATCATACACACGTGTAGAAGGACTCCACTCTAAGCCTATTTAAGGATTTTTTGTCTAGGTTTCTCACGTAACTTGCGGCCAATATTCCTTAAGTCCTTAGCTGTCACAGTCTCAGAGATCCCACAATCGGATCGTTTCTTCCTTGGCGCTCATGTGGCTAAATAATTCATTATGTCAATAAGCGTTATAATATTATTATAGTTTTCTGTTAAATGTATACTCAATGTATGCTTAATATGTATAATCAATCTTCATTTTCCGAAAGAAATGTTTAGGTGGGCTTTTTTTTCATTAAAAAGCTATTAGCGCGGTTCACTCAAGAATTGAAGAATCTGAAATAAAAAAAAGCAAGGACGTTACACAGAATAATGAAAGCGTAACAATGGCGTTGCCATAGTGTGCAAACCAATTGGGAAAAGTTTTATCAAAATCGATTTACAGAAAACCGAGAAATCCTATATTTCACTCATATACTATCAACGTGGTTCTGGGTGAATATATATAGGTATTCTTGAGCTCTTGAACTCATAAGACCTGTTATACGGTCTCCATGCTCGTAAGTAAACCAGTTAACAACACTCCCTTGAAGGTTGCAGGGTTAAAAATCTTGCAATTTTGGGGCGAGGGACAAGTCAATTGCATCGACTCCGGTACTTGAGAGGTACTACTTCATTTTATCAACTGCGTAGGGAGGAAAGGCGAAGATGACTCTGCCAGGATTTGAACTCATAACGTAACACACACACACACACACATTTATATACATGTATATCACACCCGATCGACCAGACTATCGTATGTCATTATACATCGCTAGTCACAATGCTTTGCATCGTTTTAGCTTTCGAATGATGCCACCCTGCTGGCTAGACG
>NC_042997.1:127526269-127531269 GCF_006345805.1 Octopus sinensis | reverse complement strand
ATTCACGCAGATGTGGAGATGTGGTCTATATGTCATGACGGTTACTGGATTTTTATGCACAAGTAGGTCACGCATCATTGATCAATTCCTACCGACACACTCATATAAACAGACACATACATAAACATATAACGTACGCATGTGTTCACGTGTGTATGTGTATGTATGTGTGTGTATGTGTGAGTGTGTCTGCGTGTATTTGTGTCTGTGTGCTCATAAACATACTTATATTTCATGAAGCATTTACAGTTTATTGATTTTTTTTTTCATATTGCACTAAGTTGTGCACAATTTTTTTTCAAAAATTTACAATGAAAACTCATCTCCAGACAGAAAAACAGAATAAAAATGATGCTAAAAGTGTCCATAAAATTAGATATGCACCAAAGGAGGATTAGGGAGGACACTTTCAATTCAAAAGTTAAAAATTCAGTCTTCAACAGTTATGCAATGAAGAGAATGCAGCATGTGAGCCATTGTTGCGGCAATATTTTTTGTGTGTGAAAGGCGGCGAGCTGGCAGAAACGTTCGCACGCTGGGTGAAATGCTTTGTGGTATCTCGTCTGCCGCTACGTTCTGAGTTCAAATTCCGCCGAGGTCGACTTTGCCTTTCATCCTTTCGGGGTCGATAAATTAAGTACCACTTACGAACTGGGGTCGATGTAATCGACTTAATCCGTTTGTCTCTCCTTGTTTGTCCCTTCTGGGTAGTAAAGAAATAGGTATTTCATCTACCGTTACGTTCTTAGTTCAAATTGCGCCGAGGTCGACTTTGTCTTTCATCCTTTTGGAGTCGATAAATTAAGTACCTATTTCTTTATTACCCACAAGGGGCTAAACATAGAGGGGACAAACAAGGACAGACTTACGTATTAATTTGATTACATCGACCCCAGTGCGTAACTGGTACTTATTTAATCGACCCCGAAAGGATGAAAGGCAAAGTCAACCTCGGCGGAATTTGAACTCAGAACGTAGCGGCAGGCGAAATACTGCTAAGCATTTCGTCCGGCGTGCTAACGATTCTGCCAGCTCCCCTCCATGTTTAGCCCTTTGTGGGCAATAAAGAAATAAGAAATGTTCGCACGCTGGGCAAAATGCTTAGCGGTATTTCATCTGACTTTATGTTCTGAACTCTAATTCAGCCGAGGTCGACTTTGTTATTCATCATTTCGGAGTCGATAAATTAAGTACCAGTTGCGTACGGGGGTCGATCTAATCGACTGGTCCCTTCCCCATAAATTTCGGGCCTTGTGCTAAGAGTAGAAAATAATATTTTTTGTGTGTGACCTTTAACATATAATGCTTACATTGATGAACGTACGAAGGAGCACCTTCGTGGTTACTATGCCCGCTAGAAATATCAATCAAGTTTTACTCCTAATCAAAACATACTGTGTTAATGTAAGGAAGGACAATGTTTTGGTTGAAGGATAATCCTACTACTGAATACACACACACACACACACACACATATATATATATATGTGTGTGTGTATGAGTCTATATGAGTTTAAATATAGACGTAAATGTTTATGTATACATATAGTTGTATGTGTATGCTTATGTCTCTATCTACCTACTCATATATATATATATATATATATATATATATATATATTATATATATATATATACATATATACATATGTATGTGTATATATATACATATATATGCATATGTGTATGTGTGTGTGTGTGTGCGTGTGATGGAAAATGCTATCGAAAAAGTTTTTCCCCCTTTAAAAAAAATCATCAAACTATTTGAGTGAAAATAGTTTGTGTCAGACAATTTTCCATTAAATGTATATATCATAACTTTACATTTTATCCTGTGTTGAGTACTTTTTTATTGATTTTGACTAACCCTTTGTTACCAACAAAATCTTCTAACACCAGCTTATATACATATGTCTGTGTGTGTGTGTGTGACTATAATATATAAATATTTACAAGTACATACACACACACACATACACACACATATATATATATGGCTGTGCCCACAATTTGTGTATTACATTCAATACTTACAGTTTGTGGTGCTTGTTTACTTTTCCATTATTGATATTATTTCAACCTCCTATCACCCTCACCTTCTCACTATTTGTCACAGTCCATACATTTTTGCCTATCCTTCATCTGGAAAATTTTCTCTTTAAATTGCTGACCACCTTTTTATAGATTCGAATTTATCATTTTTTTCACATCATTACAATCTCTGCAGTTGTTTTTCATCCTCTCTTGTTTTCCTCAATTTTCACTGGTTCGTTTTCTTACCGTACCTCCATGCTCCATCATCTTGTAAGTGTTGTGTACATATATATACATACACACTTATATATATATAATATATATATATATATATATATATTATATATATCTATATAAAGTATAATAACCATCTCAATATGGCTAACCACAAAGGCTGGGTGTTACTGCAGCTTTTAGCCCCAGGAGATCATCGTCTCCAGCTGACTTTAGGCACACTGTCTGTGCCCTTATGGTATTTGCAAAGGGAGGTCATCCCTCTCTCGTAAGCCTAAGCGATACGCACGCACCGCAGTTTCGAGGTAGTTGCCCCTTGTCAACGGTCCGTGCGTATCACTTAAGCTTACGAGAGAGGGATGACCTCCCTTTGCAAATACCATAAGGGTACAGATAGTGTGCCTAAAGCCAGCTGGAGACGATGATCTCCTGGGGCTAAAAGCTGCAGTAACACCCAGCCTTTGTGGTTAGCCATATTGAGATGGCTATTATAAATTACATTGTCGAGCGGTTACTGTTTACATCTCGTTCAGAGATTTATTATTGCACACACACACACACACACACACACACACACATATATATATATATATATATATATATATAAATTTTTGCGTAATAAGATAAGAAACCAAGGCTGTATAGATATTAGAGCATTTATAGATAGAAGGTCTTACAGCTGTTTCTAGGATATTAATTAATAATATCCCTTCATCGGAGACTGTGTGAGAGGAAAATTAAGTCATTGTTAGTTTCGATGTGATACAAAATAGAGAGTGAGGTGGAGGAAAGAAAATCGATGTAAGATATGTATGGGTATTGAAGTTGTAAATCTCTTTTATAGGATTAATGGTATAAATGCAATATTCCAATATCCTTTGAGTAAAATCCAAAAGTTCAACATTATATATATATATATATATATATATATATATATATATATATATAATATATATATATATATATAATCGTATATAGCACCCTTTATCCATCATTCTTTGCTCTATATTTTTACTTATCTCATATCGTATGTGACTTCCTACTGAATCTTGCTTCAAATTTTGATCATCTTTCCTTTACACTTTACTTCCTCCAACATCGTATAATTCCCACACTACATGCACCTGCCCTCCACACTACCGCAAACACTATTCATAGCAACTCCTCCGCACCTCCATATCATTTTTCTAGTTCATCCAAACTCTCATGATCAAGATGGTAACGTTTGAATATATTCTCCATCTCTGCGAAGAGAAATAAGTATCTGAAACGTATATCAACTCAGGCACAGTTACTAATGTATCAGGACAATTCCCTCCGACGCCAACTATCCCATTGGACAATAACCCCTTCCTCAATATAGTAAGAAGTTTTAAATCATCATCTGTTGTCCTCAGAGGTAATTGTCCTTGGTTGTTTGGTAAATGTCCTAGACTCGTTACTAAATGACGAGTACCTTTTTACTTTTGATTTTCTCATGCCATCAGTCGGAATGAAATGAAAGGTGTATTGGACAGCGAATGTAGTATGACATCATCTCATTTCCAAGAATAATTCTTCTCTACTCTAAGCACAAAGCCCGAAACTTTGGGGGAGGGGAACCAGTCGATTAGATCGACCCCAGTACGCAACTGTTAATTAATTTAGCAATCCCGAAAGGATGAAAGACAAAGTCGACCTCGGCGGAATTTGAACTCAGAACGTAAAGACAGACGAAATGCCGCTATGCATTTCGCCCGGCGTGGGAACATTTTTAAATGTCTTTATTTCTTTATTGACCAAAAGGTGCTAAACATAGGGGGGATAAACAAGGACAAAGAGATTAAGTCGGCTACATCAACCCCAGTGCTCAACTGGTACTTAATTTATAGACCTTGAAAGGATGAAAGGCAAAGTCAACCTCGGCGGAATTTGAACTCAGAACGTAACGGCAGGCGAAATACCTATTTCTTTACTACCCACAAGGGGCTAAACACAGAGAAGACAAACAAGGACAGACAAAGGGATTAAGTTGATTATATCGACCCCAGTGCGTAACTGGTACTTAATTTATCGACACCGAAAGGATGAAAAGCAAAGTCGACCTCGACGGAATTTGAACTCAGAACGTAACGGCTGACGAAATACGGCTACGCATTTCGCCCCGCGTGCTAACGGTTCTGCCAGCTCGCCGCCTTCATTTCCAAGAATTACTGTCTTACACGCGTGTGTGTGTATATGCCTAAGACATGTAGAGAGACAACACTACTGAAGCGACACAGAGTGAGAGAGTTGGAGTGGGAGAGAAAGACTACGTGTGTGTGCGTGTATATGTGTGTGCATGCGTAAAAGAAGGGAAGAGAAAAAAAAAACAAGAAGGAAACGAAAATTATGAGAGAAGGAGAGAGAGGAAGAAATGCAGAACAGAGAGAAGAACTATGTTTCAAACAAAAGAGGAAGAAGAGGCTGCTTATAACCTGATTAGAGATTACTCAGTCACTGATGAGAACTTATCTCAGGAAAGAAACTAGTCTGACGTATCCCTGTTAATTTTGGCCAAGAATATATTGTACATACTGTACCTAAAACGGGGGATGTTAACAAATAGTTTACATAACAGCATTTGTTAGAAATAAAATACTACAGCGTAGTTTAAGTATTCAGACAAAACACTGCTAACGTGATACTAATGTATTAATCAGTCTAGCTGCCGACAGTGCAATTATTAAGCAATCGTTTTAATGTATTAAACC
>NC_042997.1:127513769-127521269 GCF_006345805.1 Octopus sinensis | reverse complement strand
CATCTATTTGTGATACTCGGCCTAAAGATATTTTCTTTCCTGTCACTAGATTTTTGCTGGCAGTCATGTGGAAAAGATAGCGTGTTGTTCTACTTGCTATTGATATAATTCTTCATTGTATTAGCTTTCCTTAGTTTTACCTAGTTTTCTCAGTTCTTGATGCACTAGGTCCTCTGCCCTGACAAATATTACACCTATAACCTTACCTTGTGTCACGAAACGCAAGCATCTTTATCTTAGCAACTTCCACTACGTATATCTATGGCTTGCTTTAACCACCTTTACATTACTGCCACAAAAAAGTCAGTACAAACCCTGAGCCCATCTTGTGTCCAGTGTCATATTATTTTGTAAATCTTTTGTTTCTCTGACCCATGTATTAAAGCACAAATGTATATACTCTTTTACTTGTTCAGTCATTTGACGGTGGCCATGCTGAAGCACCGCCTTTAGTTGAGGACTTATTCTTTGTAAGCCTAGTTCTTATTCTATCGGTCTCTTTTGCCGAACCGCTAAGTTATGGGGACGTAAACACACCAGCATCGGTTGTCAAGCGATGTTATGGGGACAAACACATACACACTAACATACACACACACACATACATACATACATACATACATACATACATACATACATACATACATATTTACATACATATATATACACGACGGGGTTCTTTCAGTGTCTGTCTACCAAATCCACTCACCAGCAATTTTGAGGAGAAGGGGTTAGTTGATTACGCCCGAAAATATGAAAGCAAAGTCACCTTCGGCGGCAGTAGAATTCAGACTTAAAACTGGAAGAGCCTAACCACTAAATCACGTGCATCCACAAGTTACTTTATAGACAACGATAGGATGGAAAGCAAAGTTGACCCTGGTGGTATTTATGGTAATAATAATAATAATAATAATAATAATAATAATAATAATAATAATAATAATAGCAAAAACAACACGACGACGACGACGACAACAACAACAACACAACTACAATAATAATAATAATAATAATAATAATAATAATAATAATAATAAATGTTTAAATACATATTTTATCTGTGAATTTGCGTGTGTAAGCTGGGAATGCATACAATGAGCTTCTCTGCCCTAGGTGTATGGAAAACACTCGGCGAGAAACGGAAGAAAATTTGAAGAAAGGAGGAAACAACAATAATAATAATAATAACGCCTGGACAGGAAGACAAGAAAGCCATTAACAGCCAAGAACATGAAAAATACTAACATCTAAGAACATGCACCTCCCAAAAGCAGACGCTGATTGTCTGTACCTACCTAGAAGTAATGGAAGAAGAGGAATAATGCTGGTAGAACTGTGCTAGAAGACTTCCACAATAGCAATGAACAGGTATTTATCTAGTACAGAGGACTGGGTGCTGCGGCTTGTGTGCAAACAGGAAAGCAGCAAAATGTCACATTCTATTGTCAAGGAAGCTTGCAAATTCGCAGGGGAACTTGGCATCAATCCTGAATTAGATGAAGAATCTGAAACCAGCCACAAAACAAAGCAAAACGGAGCAAGCAGACTGCAAGAAAGAACGGGCAGAAACAAATTGAGGACAGTATATACTTCGAAGTCGAATTACTGATGTAGACCAAGCAGCAACCCATCAGTGACTGAGAAATCCAGGACTGCAAACAGAGACTGAAGGTTTCATATTAGTGGCACAAGATCAAAGTTTGCTTACCAAAACTTACCAGACTTACGTTCTTCAAAACGGTTCTGACCTTAAATGCAGATTTTGCGACACATTTGACGAAACAATAGACCATTTCGTCTCGAGATGTCCTGTGCTGACACCAAATGAATACAAAAACTTTCACGATAGAGTAAGACAGTATTTACGTTGGAAAATATGTAAACACTACAAAATTGGCACAACTGCTTACTCATATGAACATCATCCTGAGCCAGTCGTTGAAGGTAAAAATGTCACTATCCTCTGGGATTTTCCAGCCATCACCGACAGAACGATGCAGGATAATCGACCAGACATAGTCATTAAAGACAGGGAAGAAAGTATTTGTAGACTGATAGATGTAAGTGTTTCCATTGATAAAAATAGATTTGTAAAGGAATTTGACAAATTAAGTAAATATAAGAACCTGGAAATTGAAATACAAAAGATGTGGCATCTTAAAGCGAGAACTATTCCTGTTATTATGGGTGTCATAGGTATGATAAAAAAAGAGATGTCAGAAATATTTAGATAATATCCCAGGAGAACCATGTCTCAGAGAAATTGAAAAGATTGTGCTGAAAAGTACTGCCCACATCCTTAGAAAAACCCTATCAATTTAAATGTCTGTGTTGTATTACGTGAAGATATTTCGTTACTGCCCCTGCCACTTTCCCTTCACTAGCTTTCAACCATGCTGCAACATCTCTTATTCTTCATTCGCCCTAGGATGCTGGGTGTGTCTCGGCAAGTGATCGTGACAAACATGCAGATTTAAAGTAAATAACAACAACAATAATAATTTGGTGTACTTGGAAGTATCAGCACTTGGAACTACCAACATGGCTCAAAAAGATTGGTACAAATGTAAAGGTAGAAAACTTACAAAAATCAGCTTTGCTTGGAACTGCAAGAATTCTTCACAGGGTTGTTGAAGCATGACCGGTAAACAAATGTCACCTTAGTCTGCTGGCTGCGACAGCTAACACTTTCCAGCATACCCAGCAAAATAAGCCGTGCGTCTTCATCAAATAATAATCATCTATTCATTACTAGCAACAAGGGCTCAAAAAATGCAAAAAGTAAGAAATTTTCACTGGAATTAACAAAGAAAGGTTAACATACACACAGAATCGAATACACACACAAGCACGCTCACACACGCACTCACAGATACACCTATATGTGTGTATAAATACACACACATGCATACACTTGCATATATGCATAAATATTTCACGGATATAATTAAACGAAATACGATCAAACACAATTATTAAAACAAGATGTAATTTAAAGAAAATGACACGCGAAAGATTAGTGGTTATGTTTAGTTGGGCACTACACGACCCTGTTTAGTTAACCATTTCACAAACTGTGTTTGAGTGCAATCGAATGCACCATTAAACGTTTTTTTGAGATATTTGATCTTGAAACACATTAACATTTTGAGCAAATTCTTTTTGTTTTATGTTCGATACAATGTCTTCATTTTAATTTTACAAGTAATGTTTCTTTCTCATGTGGTTTATATTTTGAACTTATTTATGTGTCATTACAAGTTCTTCAGAAAGTGTTTGGCACCAGAAATCATGGTTTTGTTTATTAACCGTTTGTTTGATTATCAAAGAATAGTGAATCATATTTCATCTTCGTTCTCCTCATTATATTTGTTATTTTCTTGAGGAGAGATTTCATTGTCGTTTAGAATAAATTGTTCCTCTTCACCTATTTTCGTTGTTTAGAGTTATGCTTTTTCTTTCTCTGTGATTTTCTTTCTTCCATTCGCATTCTTTTCTGTAATTATTTCTTCGTTGTCGCACGACAAATGTGTGGCGCAATAGGTTGGAAAAGTTAGGTGATGAGATATTTGTTCAACTACTTGTGATGCTGAATCTAAAGCTATTTGTTTTTACTATCTGCAGAATTTTGGATAGCAGTAGTTTGGAGACTGATGTTTATTTAACTTTTATTTCCTTCATTATTTTAGTTTTCCTTAGTTTTACTTAGATTCCCCAGTCCTACGCATTCAGTCCTGATGTGTGTATTGCTCCAATAAATATTACAACTAGGCTTTCTATTCTGTATCTTCTACTGCATGTTCTTTGTTTCGGTACATTTTACTGAGCACCGTTCTGGTTTGACCAACATATCGTACCGCCACACAAAAGACACTATGAGTCATGGGTTCATGTAATGTATACCGGCCGATTGCTGGTGCAGCCATTTGTCCCTTGAGTTATCATATCTCAAATGTTCCGCTGAGTTAACTGTGAGGACGCAGATAGGGTGTTCGTGTCTGCTCGTAACTATATAGGTAACTAAAACTATTAGTAAAAAATGGTACATGCTACTAAAACACACTGGCTCACGTGTGACAAGTGGCTGTAAGTGGAATATAATACAGGAGCTGGATAGTTCTGCTTTCTGTAAATACTTGGTCATAGATGAAACAAGCTATGTATGTGAAAATCGTGTGAACGAGAATGAAAAGAATGAATTTTTTGTGATAGCTCAAAAGAAAAAAATCATATTTATTTCAATGGTAGAAAATCTGTATCATTAACACATCCGTAGTGTGAGCCATAACATGTCTATTTAGTATAGGGCTGGAAATTAAAAGTCTTATATACAATAGACCCTAATACAAGAAATAAAAATACATCACGTATTGTACAGTGTCTGACACTCGTCGAGTGACTATCCCAAAACGGGATATGGGACTATTGAGGATCAAGTAGTGTGAAGAAGTAGTTATTAATGTTACCCTCTGTCTTTCAACTCGCAAGAATGCCTGCAACGTGCCTTTCTTCATTGTGATTATACAAAACGGAGAAAATCGATAATCACCGTAGCAACAAAATTCTCACCAGAAATTGGATTAGATTTCAAACAAGTAAAGCCGTTTAGAAAAAAAAAACGAAAAACGGATATAATGATGACACATAAATCAACTCTGGTGAACAACCATAAAGGCTGCCTTTACATGGACAATACCTCCGTGCGTCGGATGTCCTACATATAAATTAAAAGCAAAAAATAAAGCTATACTGGATGAGCAGATCCAAGCTCAGTGGAATAACAGAAGCAACAGAATTGGCAATACAGGGGCAAACTATCATCATTTGATGTATTGCAAAGAATATCTTCAATCCTTACAGTAATACACATAACAAATATCAACCGTGTGATGCATTCTCTAAAAAAAAATAAGTACCAATTATGTATTTGTATGAATTAAATCAATTGTATCTCCTCCCTAAAAGGCATTGTGTTTTAGTATCAGTACAAGGATATCAATATTTATGTATTAGAATGCTTTCTGCATATGTAATGGAAAAATAGGTACACGCTTGTGAGATCCCAATTCTTTATAAGCAATGACCTAGCGAGCAGTTGATACAGGAGACATAACCATTTCTTCATAATATTTAGTGGTGTGATTAGAACTTTGAATGCGAAATCAAAAATTAGGTAAAACATGCAGAGAATTTCAATATTTATTTGTTTATTCATCTATTTATTAACAATAAATATTCATCTATTGATTGTTGCTTCTTACGAAGTTCTTAAAATTTCTAGTCAGTGGTAATCATGTAAAGCATTATTTTATTCTTTTTAGAAATCATCAGCATGTCACAATTCGGAGTTTATTAATTAAACATTTTATGAACTACCTTCACTAAAATGGTCTTTCATGCAATTCCTGTCAATTTCTTATCCAAATGTTTTTGCCAGCGCCTCAGTTTGCTTCTAATTCCAGTGTACCAAATACTCAAACATAACGTATGATAATAATCCTTTCTACAAAAAGCACAAGGTCCGATTTTGGGGAGGAGGTAAGTTGGTGATATCGACCCCAGCGCGTAACTGGTATTTATGTCATCGATCCTGAAAAAAATGAAAGGCAAAGAGGACACCAGCAGAATTTGAACTCAGAACGTAAAGATGGAGGAAATGCCGCTAAACACTTTGCTCAGCGTGTGAACGTTTCCGCCAGCTCACCACCTTGGGGTATAATAATAATGACAATGCTTCTAGTCATCAAGGAGGAAGAAAGTTTAACAACCTCAATGTCTGCGACATAGAAAATAATCATAGTTTCAACCAGAACATCAAAATCTTCTAGTCGATACTGCTTAACCCAGAGTTAAGTGTGATCCAACAGGTCTATGATCAAATGTATTCCAGCCACCACCATTTTGATCCTGTTTCTTTCATACAAAATGTACTTAGGGCTATATTATCTAATGCCTGCTTCCTCTGTGAGTTGAGGAAAATTTGGTTGCTATTTTAGCATGTCGAACAACAGCGTAGAAGTTTTCTCGCTAAAATAATATATTTTAATACAGAATAATATATTCTGTATTAAAATGATACAGATCAATCAATGGGAAAAAGTATACCTTCAATTCCCTCAATAAAATATAAGCTTTGCACATGTACAAGCTCCTCTTTCTTCAGAAGTAACCACATCTACTATTTGTGTGTGTGCGTGCGTGTGTGCGTGTGTGTCCGTGTGTGTTCGTGCGTGTGTGTGTGAGTGTGTGAGTGCGTACGTGCTTGCGTGCATGCGTACGTGCGTGTATATCTGAGAAGAAATTGATCAATTAACACCATACTTTATATTAATATTTTCTACGCTGCAGCTTTATCAGTGAACGAGACAAAACAAGTTTTGAGATTAAGGAGATGGGCTCCTTAACATAATAGTCTTCAGTTCAACCCTCACTACAGCCACTTTTTCAATATGACACATATCACTTCCAGCACATGTTTCGTTAATTCATTAACAACCTTCAGCTTCCAATTCCGAGTTCATGGTTGAATGGTTAGTCTTAGGAAGATGTTCAGCTGCACAAATAATAATTGGTACATAACCAATTAATACTACAATAGCAAAAGAGATGTAACGCAGTTAAATGTATACTGTTCACTTATCATAAAATGACATATTTATACGTGTGTATGTATATAAAATAGACGCATCTGGAGGAAATTTATATATGTACATATATATATATTAAAAGTATACTAAATATATATATATATATACTATATTAATAGTATACTAAACATATATATATATATATGTTTTAATCTATATATATATATATATATTAAAAGTATGCTGTTCACTTACCGTAAAGTGACATATGTGTGTATGTATGTAAAATAGACACATCTGGAGTAAATTTATATATGTATATATATATATATATTAATATATAATGACAGTACAATAATATATACACATCCACTGCATGTATAATCGTACACATATTGAATGTATGTGTGAGTGTGTGTGTGTGTGTGTGTGTGTGCGTGTATGTGTGTGTGTGTTTGTGTGTGTGTGTGTGTGTGTGTGTGTGTGCCTGTGTGTTTGTGAGTATGTGTGCGTGAGCGTGTGTATAATATATTCTGTTTTGGATATTTAAATTCTTCTGATGAAGAAAAGGGATGGTTTCGAGCAAAGATACAAATCTCCATCGTTGGAATGCAGATAACAAAAATAGCGTTACATTTTAAACTTTTGAAAAGTTTTGCATATTTTTACTGTTCCATTTACAGATTGTATTTGTAATGTGCGAGTTAGTTGGTTGATTTCTTTTATATGTATGTGTGATTTTTCTTTGCGTTTGACTTAAGTTCTTGAAAGAGTTCAAACCGGTTGCTAGCAAAGCAATAATACATTTTGAATTAAGAGGGCTCTCGGTGTTTGTGAATATGGGATTGAGTTGAGGTGTTGGTTCAACTGTCGATATATACACTCAAGTGTTAGAATCTCACATGGAAAA
>NC_042997.1:127498769-127506269 GCF_006345805.1 Octopus sinensis | reverse complement strand
ACAGCTGTAAGACCTTCTATCTATAAATGCTCTAATATCTATACAGCCTTGGTTTTTTATCTCATTACGCAAAACATTCTTAAATATATATATGTATCAAAAGGATACGTCATTCTATTCCACAGCCATGCCATACCAACAATCCAATAATACTAATCCACAAATATAAAAACAGCCCTATCAACAATCCAACATACCTCCATCATCAGTTGCCCTACGGATATCATTATGGTTTCGACACCTGATCAGTACCATTCAATCCAGCGGTGTCAACAGCACTACAATAAGTGTTGTTTGGGAACAAACAAGCCAAAGGAAACCACAACTTTCAAACACATTTACCCAATGTACAACCATATCGACAAATACATTCCATGAGTAAATTACAACCTCTCTTAAATAGTTAACTAAACAGCGACAACTCTATTATATATATATAAGCTTAACTTATAGGCGTATGTGTGTTTGCGTTGTAAGAAGTTTGCTTCCAAACCATAGAATTCCGAGTTCAGCTTCGTTGCTTGTGGATGTGGTAGACGGAAACTAATATTCTGTTGATGTCAAAGTTGTTATACATATTGTGCCGACGTCGTAAGTGTTACACATATTTTGTTGACGTCACAGATGTTACAGAGTGTATGTCACAGATGTTACACACTTAGTCACAGTTACTGATATCATGTTAATTTCAACGATGTTATATCATGTTCTATTGATGTCACAAATGTTCAAAAATGAGTGTGAAGACGGTAATTAAATGACTTTTGTTATGTTTTCAGAACATCAACAAAGACTAGAAAATGTGAGCAGCAATGGAAAATAGATTTGTCGACTCTGAACAGAAGACTAAGGTCTTTCAGAACATTGAAGCTTCTTAGCTGATTGAGAGTCATTAGAATACGAAGAGCCGTTGAATCACTGAAGAATACTGAGGGTCGTTAGAGTACCGAGGAACCTTAGAAAACTAAGTAATGTTATAACACAAAGAATTGTTAAAATGCTAGATGAGAAAAAGGGTCGCATAGCCATAACTGGAACACCATCACTCATAGATGTGTTCAGTTAAGGCTGACCTGTGGCTAAGCGACAACAAAAATATCATTTCATTCATTACAACACAATTACACTAGAAATATCCATATACGTGCGGCTATATCAGTATTAGGGAATATGATAGATTCTGCAGATTTATCATTTTACAAACGTAACCATCCTGTCTGCTTTTGGTGTATTTAAGTATATACTACAAGCATACATTCAAGTCCTCCTTGAAAGATTTCAGCTTAAAGTCGGAGCCATGGAAAGACTTGTTGCTGAGATATCGACCTACTGCTGTCTTTAGCAAAAGAGGCTTTAGAATTCGACCGAAAGAGGATCAAACAAGCTGAGCAGAAGACATAAGAAAGAGCAAATGCGCCAACGCTTTTGCCCGTTGTTCCGACCACCTCTGCCCAATGAGCGACAAAATGTTTCTTACTCATATTGAACTTGCCAGCCAATCTCTGACATGCTCTCTGGGACCTCGAACATATGAGTGAAGTATTGGATATCGTCTACCTGGAAGCTATTTTCTAAGGTGTTATTTTTTAAAACATTTTTTAAAAATATAGTATGGTATGATTTAAGGCGGCAAGCTGGCAGAACTGTTACCACGCTGGGTAAAACGCTTAGCGGCATTTCGTCCGTCCTTACTCTCTGAGTTAAAATACTACCGAGGTCGACTTTGCTTTCATCCGTTAGGAGTCGATAAATTAAGTACCAGTTGAGCCCTGGGGTCGACGTAATCAACCTAGTTCTTCACTCGAACTTGTTGGCTTTATGCCGAAATAGGAAACCAATATAGTAAGGTGTGATTTGAAGGAGATTTAGGCGTAGGAGTGGCTGTGTGGTAAGTAGTTTACTTACGAGCCACATGGTTCCGGGTTCAGTCCCACTGCGTGGCACCTTGGGCAAATGTCTTCTGCTATAGCCTCGGGCCGATCAAAGCCTTGTGAGTGAATTTGGTTGACGGAAACTGAAAGAAGCCCGTCGTATATATGTATATATGTATATACATATACAGACATACATATACATATACATATATATATATATATATGTCTGTGTGTGTGTGTGTGTGTGTGTGTATGTTTGTGTGTCTGTGTTTGTCCCCCTCCCAACATCGCTTGACAACCGATGCTGGTGTGTTTGCGTCCTCGTAACTTAGCCGTTCGGCAAAAAGAGACCAATAGAATAAGTACTAGGCTTACAAAGAATAAGTCCTGGGGGTCGATTTGCTAGCACTAAAGGCGGTGCTCCATCATGGCCACAGTCAAATGACTGAAACAAGTAGAGAGTAAAGAGTTAATTCTATACACTACGTTGAATAGACTAAAGTAATGTACATACTACAGGTGTCTATAATGTAACTCTGATATATTATTGCATAATGTTACTCTTATCTAAAATACATCTATACATACGTAGCAAAAATTTTTATGAAATAAATGTTTTTGCATTAATCTCATAAAATCTAGTTGCTTTATTTGATTTGTTTTATCTCCAAATTTTAATTTTGATTTATTTTCTTCCTTTTACTTCAAATTACCTGGAAAGTAAACCGTGCTTTGAGAAATTTTACTTTTGAATACCAGGTGTTACATTTAGAAATTTCCCGTTCGGGCCGTTACTGGAATATACAGTAAATATGAGTTCAGTGCTGTGTAATAATTTAATCTCCATTGTCAGCCTACAAGACTCGGATAAAATCTGTTTTTTGATAAACTGATGTATGGAATGGAATCTTCTCAGCGAAGTAACCAACTTGAAAATTTTATACAAAACTAAACACAGTATTCGTAATTGATTTTTATCCTTTTTTTTCTTCTTTCCATCCACGTTTTGGAATTTGAATGGCTGGTTGTCTTTCGAGTTTATCTTTGTTTTAACATAAGAAGATAAATTGATAGAACGGGAAAACATGTTATAATTTATCAACATTGTAAGTTTGACGTGCAATTTTACTTATCAAGTAAAATAAAAATACAGAAATAATGTAGAAAGAAAATTGTATTGCAACCAGTCTGTGTTTGAAGAAGAAACAATTTTTAACAGGTGCAGTCACGTTCTGAAATATTGTATTCTTCTAATGAAAACATAATTTACATCTCAATGAAATTTAAACGAAATCTAGTAGTGGCAACGTTTCTTAGTCTTTTTAAATGATGCATGGCGTATTGGGATAAATTTATATTGGTTAACTATTAGTGAATGTGTCATGTAATCGATGCTGGGAGACTGACAAAATATAATAAAATATTGTTTTATCTTTCTCTTCCTTCCATGTGTGTGTGTGTTTAAAAAATATTTCGCTAAGAATTTTTGTAACAGTCATAGTATTTGAAGAAAATAATATTGCTTAAAATCTCAAAAACAGATTGATACCAACCGTTGAGAAAGAGATTTTCCTATTGTGCTCAATGCTTCTTAAATATATGTGTTATAGGATAATATATGTATATTCTATCTTCCCATGAGCTAATACGCTCAATGTATCTATCTATGTGTCTATGTATCTATCCATCCATTATTCGATATATATATATATATAAGAATATAAAAGGAGCAAAAATGCTGGAGAAAATGTATACACCAAGTGACAAAATTATGAAGCGAATTATGTGAAAATATGTGTAAAATATATATAAAAATGGGAAGAGAAATGCCTTCATTTCTCATAGTTTTAATATCTTTTTATAAAAAACATACATATATATTTTATGGGTGGTAAAAGTCTCATAAAATGTAGTGATATCCAACCGGTTTTTGCCATTGAAATTAGCTTTTCAAGGGACATTGTGAAGTAATCATTCCTTGAGACAAAGGAATCACGCCATTTTAGATTTCATGAAAAGTAAGAATGAATGGAGAGAGTGGATAATGGGAGGCAATAGGTGGCAAGGGGGACAACTACCTCCTCAGTATTATTGAACAGGGGTAAATAAATTTGATTTTGAAATAAAAATGTCTAGGGATCACGAGGTCAAGTTTGTATATTCAGGTGTGACCTGTACGTTTGTATGAGCAGGTTTTCCTTGTTTAGGCGTTATTGTAAGGAGATTGAATCTTTGCATTAGTATATTGGAAAAATATTGAAATTCGGTGTTTTATTTCTTGCGCATCTGTCATTGTGTTCGCTCAGAGCTATCTGCCTGTATTGAGGAAAAGGAATCTGTTCTTTATACAGCGTAACTCTGCGTCTCAAAGTAAGGTTCGTTTGGCCCACATAATTGTGACCACAAACTGAGCAGATTAGGACATAAATTAGGTTCTGGGAGGCACATGTGAAGTTCGTCTTAATTGAACATTTTCTCCTTGCTGGAATGTGAATTCCGAGCCTTCAGTTAGGTAAAGGCATGTACCACAATTAGGTCTTCTGCATTTTTAACTGTTGGTATTGTATGAGTTGAGTACAGTTTTGCATTTGCTAGGAGTCTCTTATGTGATTTGTGTTGTCTTTTGCATTTGAGGGGTTTATGTGTATTCAGCATGTTGTTCATTTACGAGTCTTGAGTGAGCAGAGGGAGATTTTGTACAATTGTGTTGTATGCTTCATTGTTTCTGGGGTTATGGGTAGATATGTATGGGAGTGATTTAAAGTGAGGTGTGGTGTTTTGCTTTGTTGTCCTTGGTGTTTTTGTCTCCAACTTTTTGGCACGTTTAATTCCATAGTGGTCTATAAGTGCGGGTGGGTATTGACGTTCAATGAGTGTTATTTTGAGGTCTCGTTGGCGAAGTTCCCGAGTAGTTGTATCAGATCCAGTTGTACAGATCCTTTTTGCTAAATTGAATTGGATATTTACTTTGGTGTGTTTAGAATGGCATAAGCTGAAAAGGAGATACTGCTTCGAGTCTGTTGGTTTGTAATAGATGTCGGTTGCAATTTGGTTGCTGGATCTTTTTATAACCAGAAATGGGAGCTGTTCATTGCTATATTCCATTGTAAATTGAATATTGGAATTTATATTGTTCAGTGCAGATTTGTAGCCCAGAAGTTTACCATAGGTTTCATTCAAGATGATAAAACAATCGTAAATTCTCTATATGAAATTCAGAAATCTGAAAAACCTCCAAAAGTTTGCAGGCTATTGATGGAAAATTCCAAAAGAGCATCCGAAATGTTCCCGGGTGATGTATAGCTTTTAGGGTTCACACATTAAGCCAGCATATATTCGAAATCACTCCAATTGCATCGTTAAGCTGATACAGCTTATTGTTAGCAGCCATCATAGCACAGTTTCGGGAGTAGGTTTCTTGACATGTGTTGTTTTGAAGTTACTTTTTTCTTCTGAAAATGTCGAGAAGGCCTGCAGATATCTCATGGGTTAGGAGTGAAAAGAAAATGACATACCACCTAAACCCTAGTCATAGGACAGCAATGGCATGTGAAGAGCCTGAGGAGGAATTTGGATTGATATATGTTATGTACAACTTTAAGAAATAGAGGGCAAAACAATTTAGGTTCTTAGGTGACAGGAATGAACAGAAAAAGTTAATCCCTGCAAGATGTTTTATTTTATAGATGCAAATATACACTCACACAAATATTATAAAAAGTTCTAGTCTCAAACAATTTTCATGCATTTCCGATACACAATGATTTAGACATACATGCATGATGATGGCTGTCTTATCTTGCCGGATGATAGCAGCCTCACTTTCAGCTTGAGGGTTTTGATTTACTATTATCCTCAAATGTCCGCGAATATGACTATTCCTGCTATGCAACCATCGTCATAGGTCTTTATAAAATACGAAACAGATCAAGAAGTGAAACGAAAGTGAGACATCTGTACATCACTGGATTTAAGTACAAAAGCTTGTACAGTAATCTCTCGACTATCGCGAATGTTACGTTTGAAAACATCCCGTGATAGGTGAAAATTCGCGAAGTTGAAACAGTACTGTACTGTATATTTTAAAATTATTTTTATAATTTGTATATATATATTTTATAAATGCAAAACAACACCACGGAGGAATCAACGTAAACTGCGATAGGTGAACCGCGAAATGTGAATCGTGGTAGGTGAACCGCGATATGGCGAGTGATTACTATACACCACATTTACCACACTTTCGGTTACCATAACAGATTTCAGTGACAGGCACTGCAAGATGACTGGTACTCTTTTGAATGCAAGTTTTGTATCAGAGTATCTTCCTTTGAGAAGAGCCGCCTTCCTCATTGATTATATAATAGTTGTGGCTTTAGTTTTTTATAAAAAGTTTATCAATTGTATTTGGTAACGTATAAGTTTTCCTTTGTTTACATAGACGTATTGCCCATAACTATTGCGCACAAATATTGATGACGCGATGCTATTATATGATTAATTAGCAGTTTTTTGTTGGCTTCCATATTTCAATAAAGGCATACACAATTTCTCTCCTTCACTCTCTCTTTCTATATATAACACCTGGTTCACCGTCACCAATACCAACTATTGTGTAATACAAACGCACGCACACAACTATATCATACATATTTGTTCATATGTATATGTATATATATGTATATATATGTATGTATATATATATATATATATATATATATATATATATATATATATATATATATATATATATAAATAACAATTGCAGCATGGAAGGTGTTTGTAAGCCATTGTTTTCGTTCCAGCACACGATCTCAGATCAAATCACTTGCTATGCAAGTACATCTCCTATATATATATATATATATATATATATATATATATATATACATACATATACTAGTAACGGTTTTTTTAATACATACATTACCTCATATCTGAGTCAGTCAAGGGCTCGACCAACATATTGGAATGTAACTCCTTTCTGTGAAATTTTCCCCTGATGAAATATCCATTTAATCAATCTAAATAAGAAAGTTTTGAATTGATTTAATTTAATTTAATTTCTTTAATTGAATCAATTGGATATAGAAAAGGTTGTTGGGATAAGAATTTCTTATTATATTGATTAGAATATCTTTGAATAAACTGATGTCTATATGTCAATTTCTCCATTTTCTCCTTTTTCTCATTCATGTATACACACACAGAGGATATAGTGAATAAGCTATCGTCTAAATTACGCAAAAATGAGAATAACACTGACATCTCATTTTAACAGATATAATTATCAAAATTACTTAAAAATATCTTTAAATACTAAAGAGTAAATTTGTTCAATATAATCGCTATTGGCTTCAACCACGGCCTTCAGACGACTTCGGAATCTCCTGCAACTCTTCTGGAGAGTCGCTTTATCTAAGTTGTTGGATGCTGCCATGACCCTTGCCTTCAGTTCATCTTTGGTACTGCAAAGAGTTTTGTTGGTCTCTTGCTCAACTGTGCCCCTCACATACTAATCAACTCCCCAGGCTGCAGTTTGGGGAGTTAGATGGCCAGATGAGATGTTAGGGGTGATCTGGTCACAGAAATTGTCCCGCTTGTATGACATGGTGCAGAGTCCTGT
>NC_042997.1:127441269-127496269 GCF_006345805.1 Octopus sinensis | reverse complement strand
ACATCTACAGAACAAAATAATATTTATAATAGGCGCAGAAGTGGCTGTATGGTAAGTAGCTTGCTTACCAACCACTTGGTTCTGGGTTCATTCCCACTGCGTGGCACCTTCTACTATAGCCTCGGGCCGACCAAAGCCTTGTGAGTGGATTTGGTAGACGGAAACTGAAAGAAGCCCGTCGTGTACATGTATATATATATGTATATATGTGTGTATAAATGTTTGTGTGTCTGTGTTTGTCCCCCCCCAACATCGCTTGATTACCGATGGTGGTTTGTTTACGTCCCCGTAACTTAGCGGTTCGGCAAAAAGAAACCCGATAGAATAAGTACTAGGCTTACAAAGAATAGGTCTTGGGGTCAATTTGCTCGAAAGGTGGTGCTCCAGTATGGCCACAGTCAAATGACTGAAACAAGTAAAAGAGTAGAGAGTAAATGAGTATTAGGCCAATTATGTTTGCTGTTGGTAGCAGCTTTGATTGGAATGTTATATTTCTTGTGTTGCTATGAATTCATGTATTCAATAGCTACGGTACTTCTTATACTTATCCAGGAGGATTGACTATCATGTCATTGCCGAAGGTAGTACCGCGATGTCATTTTCAGCATCTGCTAGTTACTTTGTGTTGTGGCCTCTACAGAAGATTCATATAATCCACATTTACGGTTGAATCACTGCTGTCTTCCTCCTGCTCTCGTCAAAGAAGGGCTGTTATTTAATGACAGCTGACAGAAGCTGGGAAAAATATTTTCAAGCTGTAGTTGTAAAATATTTTTCAGCTGCGCATATTCAACAGTCGCAACTATTTGGTCAGTACGTAGAGACGCCGATCCGACGACAAACTTGTATGATGGCGGCGCTAGCGATATCAGTTTGTTAACATTCTTGTCGGTCCCTACGGCAATTTTTAACCAATTTTCAGTACAATAGGAAAGTTGAATGGTATCATAGGAATTAGATTATCGACTGTTATTTTGTGATAGCCTTT
This sequence comes from Octopus sinensis, assembly GCF_006345805.1. NCBI lineage: Eukaryota > Metazoa > Mollusca > Cephalopoda > Octopoda > Octopodidae > Octopus > Octopus sinensis. The sequence goes on along the minus strand of NC_042997.1, from coordinate 127,495,281 downwards.
TTCCAAACACAGAAAGACGTCTGTTGCTTCATCTGTTGAGCTTGTTCAAGATTCGTATCAGTAATTTTTTAAGCGAGTCATGTATCCTATCGTGGGATTTTCTCTGGATTTTTTCATTGCATCGAGGAATATCCCGATTTATTTACAAAGACCGGGGAAATGAGTAGGAACCACAGCTTACGTTACATAGAAGTTCGCAGATTCCGTAGTAATGATAATGTTTGTAACGGTGTTGTTGTTATTGATGTTGAAATAAGCGAAATTCCATGTGATGGAAAATCCTTATTTAGAATCCACTATAAATTTCGAAACACAGGTTTCTCTTATTTCTGATGGAAGAAAAAGAACGACTTTCTGATCTAGGCATTTTTTGGTCCACATAGATGCAGTCGGCATTGCTGCAGGAGGAGACGTTTAAAAACACATTTCAGACGATCTTGTGCAGACGATCCTGTCTGTCAACGATTTTCCGGCTCTAACCGAGCTTCGTATTAACCAAGGCACGTTGGTTAATTTCAGTTGGTGGAATCTTGTGGAAGCCCATCAAGTTAACTGTAGCTGTAATTAGCGGACCTAACTTTCTTATCTACACTGTCAAAGTGAGTCTACCCGAGTATTTTGCTGGTTTTTGACTTTGGGATACTCGGCCACAGACACTGAGTGTACGAGAGATACTAGTATTGATCGAAGAAATTGAATATTTAAATATTGCACTCACATATCTTGTGATATATCTGTGTATGTCTATAGGTCTGCGTGCTCATATGTATGTACGCATTACTGTATATATATATATATATATATATATATATATATATATATATATATATATATATATATATATATATATATATATATATATATATATGCATATGTGTATTTCTTGATGTATTATCTTGCTTTTGTCAAGAATTCTTTCTTTTAAAGAAATAGCTGGTTTCTAAGAAAGAAACAACGTTCTGTAGTGATGCCATTTCCACTGTTGACATTTTAATTTACTCTTGTCACACGCGTTGTTTTGACCAATCAGAGACTAATACTCTGCGGGACCTAATCTTCCAGTAAAAGCACCAGAAATTTTCTTTCTTTTTTCTAATTTGGTGTTATTCATTCGATACATGCAAGTCTCCTACTTTTTATTCTGGTAGTATTCTTGCGACAGATATTATTTTAGCACCCACCTCCCCGTCTCTCTCTCTCTCTCTCTCTTCTCTCTCTCTCTCTCTCTCTCTCTCTCTCTCTCTCTCTCTCTCTTCTTTCTTGCTGTCGCTCCCTCTTGATAGCAGTTAAATTCTACCTCAGCATAGCCTCGACAGAATTGTTGCCAGTAAATATGGGTGCATTTAACTGATTTTACTTAGAACGATATGCATTCATTTATTTGCCCATAGCTCACAAACACTCAATATCTCCTTGACATGAAAACATGAAAATATCCATGTACATTCTCCATAACATTTCTATTATATAAATTATCTCCTTGACTTATCGATGTACATTTTCACAAACATATGTAAAATATTGTAAATTTATATTTAGAATTTTTCATTTGAATTCTATATCTGCAATGTATTCTCAAACCATGTACTGTTGAATTTTTGGCGAATTATTGCTGTTTTATAACGTCATCAAAATCCATCGAGATCTATATTTTCTGTCAGTAAATAATAACATAAACAAAAGTTCTATGGTATTAATTTTCGTTGTTGTATTTACGAACATACTTTTTATTTTTTTCTATAGTTTCCTCATTAAAATTTGGATAACAACAGTGATAAAAGATACATGTTGCAATTTAGGAAAGTGTATTTTTTTTTCTTCTGTTCTTCTCACAAATTTTATCTACAAAGTGGATATCAACTAGTTACTCGCTTTGCTTGAAAATCCTAAATTTTTGTGACTATCACGTGGACGTTTATTGATATAGCCAAGTACACCAATAATTATTGGTATAAATGTGTCCGTAACTTGGGTAGAGAAACAGCAAGCTTCCAAACAAATTTCCTTAAATATACTCTTTGTCACTTATTTTGAAAGAAATGTTCACATCTGCAGGGCAGCTGGCCTCTATGACCTCTATAACTTTTCTCTCTCAGACAACTAACTCAGGTCTATTTTGTTTAAATTTGATAAAATTTTATAGGAAACGCCCAACAATGTTCTTTATGTTGACATATATATATATTCAACCACAGGTATTCTAAATATTTATTTCAGAATAATCTTTTTTACGGTTAGGACAGTGAATTGTTTTAGCCACTATAGCATGCCGCATTAGAACATAGTTTCTTATTTCTTTATTGCCCATAAAGGGCTAAACATAGAGGGGACAAACAAGGACAGACATAGGTATTAAGTCAATTACATCGACCCCAGTGCGTAACTGGTACTTAATTTCTTGACCCCGAAAGGATGAAAGGCAAAGTCGACCTCGGCGGAATTTGAACTCAGAACGTAGCGGCAGACAAAATACCTATTTCTTTACTACCCACAAGGGGCTAAACACAGTGAGGACAAACAAGTACAGACAAACGGATTAAGTCGATTATATCGATCCCAGTGCGTAATTGGTACTTAATTTATCGACCCCGAAAGGATGAAAGGCAAAGACAACCTCGGCGGAATTTGAACTCAGAAAGTAGCGGCAGACAAAATACCACTAAGCATTTCGTCCGGCGTGCTAACGTTTCTACCACCTCGCTGCATAGTTTCTATTTATCACTCATGTAACATCTTGCACGGCACTGTATGTTGGCACTCCGTCGTTTACGACGACGAGTGTTCCCGTTGATCCGATCAACGGAACAGCCTGCCCGTTAAATTAACGTGCAAGTGGCTGAACACTCCACAGACACATGTACCCTTAACTCAGTTCTCGGAGAGATTCAGCGTGACATAGAGCATGACAAGGCTGGCTCTTTGAAATACAGGTACAACAGAAACAGGAAGTAAGAGTGAGAGAACAGTTGCGGTGAAAGAGTACAGCAGGGTTCACCACAACCCACTGCCGGAGTCTCGTGGAGCTTTAGGTGTTTTTGCTCAATAAACATTCACAACGCCCTGTCTGGGAATCGAAACCGCGAGTCTGCTGCCCTAACCACTGGGGCATTGCGCTTCCACATCATCCTCGGAAATATGACATAATAGACATTTTAAGTAGAAAAGTGGCGTTAGATAACGGTCAACAGTCAAGAGAAGTTACGCTTCCAGTTAATGTTAACATTTTGCTTGAGTTTGCAGCGTCCAACTATTCTGCTGCCGTAAGGATAACCACCGACAAGTGGGTACTTTTTGAGAAGTCTATTACCTACTCGCAAGATGTTGTTCTCTTCCCTTTGGAACACTTGGTTGATTTATTTATTTTTGCTGTCATTCTTGAAGAGATGTGGAGGCACGTGGCTTAGTGGTTAGGGGGTCAGCACCATGATCGTAAGATTGTGGTTTCGATTCCTGCCCCGGGCAACGCGTTGTGTTCTTGAGTAAAACACTTAATTTCACGTTGCTCCAGTCCACTCAGCTGGCAAAAATGAGTAACGCTGCGATGGACTGGCGTCCCGTCCAGCTGTGGAACACATACGCCATAGAAACCGGGAAACCGGGCCCATGAGCCTGGCTAGGCTTTAAAAGGACGCATTTATTCACGCTACGATGGACTGGCGTCCCGTCCAGCTGGGGGGAACACACACGCGACAGACACCGGGAAACCGAGCCCATGAGCCTGGCTAGACTTGAAAAGGGCGACATCTTGAAGAGATACTGTTTGAGTGATATCAAAAGGTTAGATTAAGCTTCTTTTTCACCTTTTCTTCTGTCGCTGCCATTATTTTCGTGGAAACTTTCAATTACTGACAGCGCTCTTTGAGGTTCTAATATGAACGGGACAGATTTCTTCCATATTTTAATCAAGCGTTCTTAAGGTGGTTACAGGTACTGATATTACAAAATGCATAAGTAGAGAGCGTTTTGGGAAAAGAATGTTCCAACTGCTATATTTGTAAAGCCTAGTATAATATTCTTTGGTCACACTATCTTTTATCAAGCACCTTTGAACGATATAAATTTTGTCAGTACCTAGATATTTGTAGTGTCCAATGTGCGCAACAGGAGAGATATTGAGACCATTGATGTAAAGGTTTGAGATTTCGGAAGCATTTTCTTTTTTGCCATATTCATATTTCGTTTGACCAAATTCTATCCCTACATCATGCAGAAAATGTTACGAAATATCAATATCGTAAATATTTTACTAAAGATCATTAGATCATCTACAAATAAATTATTAATTATATTGGTGTGTAATGGCTGTTTTAAACCCTAATACAAACACTGCAATTTTGTAATTAGAAAAATAGCAATTGATTTAGAGCCGAAATACTCCGCTGCATAAACCAGACTTGGAATATTCCCTTCAAATCATCCTTGGAATATTCCCTTAAAATATTAGTAACATTTGACAATCGGTCTGTATCCAGTTAAGAGTATGAAGACTGTTGGACATGCTTTTGTAAATCTTTCAGTGGCTGCAATTAAGACGGAAAATATTTTTGTCAAGTTCAGTGACTTCAGCAACTATGAGTAGGTAATAGAATCAACGCCATTTTGTAATCAGTCTATACTCTCACATGGTTTCTGCTCTGTTTTCCCACTTCGAACAGCACATCTGGACAACCCAACTCTTCATCAGTCAGCTGATCAGTCACTCCCTTGCACTTTCAATGGGTTTAGCTGAATTTATTTGAGATGGCTTGTGTAAAGTTCATAAATAATGTTTACAGAGGTAGTATGTTTATAGTTTGTGTCTTCATTGCTGGTTACAAGATTTGTCCGCACAATGACAAAACAATTTGTTATAACAATCTGACCTTTTGTTCTTAAGATCTGTCGGTACAATGACAAACCAATTTGATATAACAATCTGACCTTTCGTTCTTAAATAACTTGTATCTTACATATACTAGTTAGTGACTTCCTGTTAAATTCAACATCTTCCGGTGCCTCTCATTTCTCACAGCTTTAGTGAAAATTCCTAAGCCGATTGCCAAAGTTATAGAATTAAATTTGATAGGTCATTCTTTTTTTTATTGTATCTAACCATAAAGCAATCTGATTGAAAACCTTTCATTCCAGATTTCAGACCAAAATAAATTTAAGTATTTCTCGTGACGGATCTCATTTTACGAATACATTTTTTGTTAATCTTCCAGTTCGTGATTTGTAGATTAGAGGTAAAGATGTACTGGCCCGTTGTAGTTGTCTTTCCGACTACGAAGTTTTTTTCTTTTTTTTGAGTTCGTGTATTAAAGTTATTAACCGAATTTTGCTGTGTAGAATCTTCGTTCATTATTGTTAGTTTTGTTTGAGTCTTTTTTTTCCGTTAATAAGCTGTAGTCGGTGTGCTGTGAACTTATTTACTTTACACATTATGATATTAATTAACCCTTTTAAAGCGGTTGACGTAAATTTACGCACGCAATGCACAAGCTTTAAATCGGTCGACGTAATTATACGCCACCTGAATTATCCCCTGAGTTACTAACGGTCCACCTGCCAACTGATAGGCTGATTAGATGTTTCATGTAAATATTTACAGCCTGATAGGCAGGTCCTGCCACTCCGACTCTGTCAACTTCGTTGTCATGTCCTGTTTCGTCGAATTTACGATCGTTGCGTCCTACAGCTCCAGCTCGTTCATCTTCGTCGTTGCGTCCTATTTCGTCGAATTTATGGTCGTCTCTCCAAGCTACACCAAGCTTAACACCTCACCAGTTGTTTCTTCTGGTTCGGACGATGACTCGGAGAGTGAGTATTTTTCTAGTTCAGAATCAGATGATTCCGATAGCGATGATGATATTCCGGTGAATTAAAGGTACAAACGGGCAGCAGTGAATGGCCCCTGGACAACAGAATGTCGTGTGGCGAGTGAGAGACAATTTCGTCCGACGGCCTGGGTTTACTGGTACGCCTGGCATACAGGCAAACCCTGAACATGAAAGTTTGCCATCGGAAATCTTCCACGAGTTTTTGACGGATGAAATGTTCCAATATATAGCGGACGAAACGAATGACTATGCTGAAAACCATCCCGAACAGGTCAGACGCGGGGATGGCAGTGATTGGTTTGGCTGTCCAAAATACGTCCTATTCTTGACGAAATGGCTGAATGTTTCAGAATGTTGTATGTCTCCACACAGGACATTTTGTACGGACGATAGGTAGTGGAAATTCAATGAAGAGTTCGATTCAAACAATACTACCCAACCGAACGTGCTCGCTTTGGAGTCAAAGCTTATAACGTATGCGAGTCAACTGGCAGAGCCTGTAGGTAGACGTGAAATTACAAAATCTACACTGTTCAGGACAGATTGGATCTTCCAGCGTCTACTGTAGTGTCAAGTGATTTCGTATTGTAGCTAAATGAAACTTTGTTTGACAAAGGCTACAATATTTGTATGGACAACTAGTTTTCCAGTTCAGACCTCTTCCTGAAGTTGCAGGCGAGGAAGACTAATTCCTGCGAGATCTTCACATGATAAAGCAGCGTACCGATGCTCCGATAGTGACATTCTCGTTCTAGTGTGGCGTGAGAAGAAAATTGTCTGCATGTTATCCACAATGCATTCTGCAAGCATGAAGAACACTACGAAATAATATACAGACACATATACCATAGCGAAACCGAGTGTAGTTATTTCATACAATGAAGGGATAGGCGGGGTCGACTGCTCAGATCAGATGGCGACGACACACAAATCGATGAGAAAATTTGTGAAATGGTACAAAAATGTTCTTGTATATAGTTGACATGTATGTCGTGTATTCATATTAGATTTGGCAGATGCTTGGTGGTGTGGCGGATGGATTGACATTCAGGAATCTATTGTTCCGCGAAATGATAGAAGCATCAGACATGCCAAAGTACAGAACGCGTGGACGACTCCACGCTGGACTCTCCCCTCATCACATGGTAAAGGGACATGGACATTTTCCACGACTGTTTCACCCCACCGCCAAGAAGACAAAAGCTTCATAGAGATGCACAGTATATAAGGCAAAAGGGAAACGTAAAGAAACTAGATAACATTGTTCCCAATGTCATATGCCACTGTGTGTGGTACCCTGTTTTGAAACCTTCCACACTAAAGTCCGTTTTATAATTCGCGTGATTGTATTGGGTTGTCCGGAAAGTTCGTGCCGATTTATAGTAGCTTACATTTTGACTTATTTTAGAATATGGTTGAATCCATAAAATAGGATTTGATAACACCTCTATACAGAGCACAGTTTAAGCTATCTTTTCGTGGAAGAAGGTTTATGTTCCTATAACCTGTGTTAATCCTGTAACCCTTTAAAATGGAAGGTAAGAAAGTTCATTTTCAGCACTTGATGGTTTGGGAAGCAGACAAAAATTGCTGCAGCTCGGCTGGGATGTGTTACACCACCCTCCATATTCACCAGATATTACTCCTTCGGATTTCCACTTATTCAGGTCTCTGCAGAATGGTCTTATTGGTAAAAATTTCAATTCCTTGGCTGACTTACAAAGATACCTTGATGAATTCTTTGCCATGAAACCACCTCAATTCTGGGGAGAGGATATTTTCAAGTTAAAGGATAGATGGAAACGCATTGTGCAACAAAATGGTTCATATTTGGTTGATTAAAAATGTAATGGCAAGTATTTATTGACCTTTTTCTTTCCTTTAAAAATCGGCACGAACTTTCCGAGCAACCTAATAAATACATGAAGTTGAAGTCCTGCACATGGATATAGTTTAGGTAAATAATCAGTACATGCACTAAAGCGGTTGACGTAAACATACGCCGAACGCTGTCTCGTACTGAATGCTGATCTCAATTGGTTCGATTACCGTTGCCGCGCGCAGGCAACCGAATGAATCACCGCCGTAAACTGGTTAAAGCGGTTGATGTAAGTATACGCCGAACCATTGTCGTGCGCTAATTGCTGACCTCGGCCGAAATGATTACTATCAATGCAACCTAGTTGCTTGATGAAAAAAATAGAAACGTTGTCAAGGGGTTAGATGGCCGATTCTGTCAAGCAGGTTGTTGATGCTTTCCTTTAATTTTGTTAACCGCATGAGTTGCTCATGTAATTTCATTATCACATTGTCTACAGATAAGTATTCGGTGTGTCCTTCCAGAGTGGTAGCAACTGTATACAAAAAAAGTATCGACAATCCAATAATTGATATCACACATTTTACAAGAGTTCCATAGATGTCTTGCAAACAACTTGCACATGCAAGTGCTACCAATCAAGAACTCCGCATACCGGAAACCAGCAAGTGTATGGGGTCACCAGGAGAGAATGCGCGCCGTTTCGGGGCCTACCTCTCGACGGTATCATTGCAAACCCCCCCCCCCCCCCACTGATATGAGGCTCCGCTTGCTAGATCAACTGGTTATCAAATAAAGCTCAATATCTAGCCATCGCTCATCGTCTCTTTTTAACCAAATCCAGCGACTAGCCTTTTCCACTGTAGTTTGGATATCAGTTATGGTGGTATTGACTTTACGATGAGTTAGGCCTAACAATAACAACAGTCGTCTCATATAGATAATGTTAGTAATTCTTAACATGAGAACGGTTGTTTTTTCGCTACTCTTATCAAAAATGGCATCTTATTTAATGATAGCTTATTGAGTGTGGTGAAATTATTTTGCAAACTGCAGTTTTAAATTGTTTATAAGTTGTATACATTCCAGTCATCTCTGCCGGACCAGTTTCATACAAAGCTGAGTAAGGTGATAACCGTGGTGTTTTATTTACATTTTTATCGCTCACTTCTGCGGCTGGTTTCAGGATGACTTCAATCGACTAATATGATATGAGCTGGACTAACAGTTCCTATCGATGACAGCCATTTTTTTTTTCGAGCAAAGATGCTTGTTGTCGAAGTTGATTAACTGTGAAGTAAGCATTTGAAGTTTGAGGAAAGCTTCTGCTCAGTATTTTTGTTAAAAGATAGGAGAATTTAGGCGAGTTTTTTTATTCTTTCTTAGCACAGAAAATTTTAGTTTACATGCAAAAAGCAAGCGAAGTGAGAATTTTCTTCGTCGTCTAATCTCACAAACATGTTAGTACTGTTAATGTGAGTAGCCCAGTTGATATCGGTATTGGTGTTGTTATCAATATTTTCAACGACCTGGTGAATATTTGTTTTTTGTTTGCTTTTTGTTTTTGTAATAAGCTAAGTTGGAGAGTAAAGAGTGTTTCTCTTATTAATAAGAGAAGACAGAAAGAAAAACAGTTATCGATCTAGACCGCTATATTTGCGTATTTATAGTCGAAAATGTTCACGAACACATTTTAATCGGTCCTCTATGCCTATTCGTCTGTTGTTGACGACGATGCACATGAAAGTTATGTTATGCTATGTTATGTATGTATGTATGTATGCATGTATGTATGTATGTATGTATGTATGTATGTATGTATGTATGTATGTATGCATGCATGCATGTATATATGTATTTATGTATGTATGTATGTATGTATTTGTGGGTAGGTATATTAAGAGAAAAACAAGTATGTCTGATGTATGTGTGCATCTAGATTGTATGTGCATCGCTTGTGTACTTCATCACTCTATATAAGTGTGTATGTATGTGTGCACACATGCATGTGTATGTGATGTACACGTCCAGACTTATAGACATGAATATATAAGTATACGAGCGTTTCTATATGTGAATGTACGTAATTTCAGTTTTCATGCTATGTTATGAGGAAGTAGTCATTGGTAAATATCCAACGAGAAAGATTCAGTCGCCCAACAAGATCTGACTAGTGTTTATGCCAAAGAGCAACTTATTGATTGAACCACATGCCAAGCTTCTGACCACTTATCAAAGAGACAATCTGTCCACCTTGTTGCGCGTTGACATCTGGTGAGGAAAGAAATGACCACATATATCATATTTAACTGACATGGAAAAACCTCCTAAATAACAAGTTCCTATTGGCAGACATAAGTTAATGCATCAACCTGTCTGGTCATTCCTGAACTTACTTTTACAACATTAATCATACCATCAGTAGCTATCTTTGGTCCCAACGGAACTACCATTGCTTAACATACGAGTGCATGTGTGTGTGTATGTGTGTACGTACGCGTACATGTATATGTAATGTGTATATATATATATATATATATATATATGTGTGTGTGTGTGTGTATGTATATGTATATATATGAATATATATATATTTTTATATATATATATATATATATATATATATATATATATATATATATATATATATATAAAAATATATAATATATATATATATGTATGTATGTATATATATAATTCTGCACTTTCATAGTCAGTTTGAACGCACTAATATTGCTTTAATGCCTGGAATATGACCTATCACCTCCCTAGATTTCTATACCATCAGTTTTCGGAAGTTTGGCTACAAATCTTCCTGGTAAATGAGAAAAACAATAACAAAAACAAATGAGATTTTGCAGCAGTAACATCATTTATACTTGAAACTCTGGAGATATCCTGCAATAGACACGAAATGTTGATTTGGCCATATTTTCTGTTATTGATATACTTCAGTTACACATCAGTGATTCTTTTCCATACCTGGCATTGATTAACCATTCCAACAATTATTTCACTCTTCAATGATTTTCTATTTATTTAGTCTAATTATACTGATACACTATTCGTTTCAGCATATTCTTTAACGTTTCCTATCTACGATTTGCAGATTCTTCAATTCTCTATTTTTCCCATCAATATTTTCGTCTGACTACAATTTTGCTTTTGGTTCTTTTACTTTATCCCTATTTCTTTAAACCGTTTTCGACAGAAAGGAACAGGGCTAGCATCAATAAAACACAGGATAATAATATTTTAGAACAGAAATCATTGAAAAACATTGACTATCAATCATACGTTCAAATCGTTATAAAGATTCAGCAATGAAATAAACTCTTCGACAAAACACATTACTCAACATTTATTTAAAGTAGTTTTTAAAAAATGTTGGAACTCTCTTCTTCATTTAACATGCTGACATTATACATTATTTAAACGGAAAAAAATTATTGAGCTGGTTTCTGCTGATTGCCTCAAACTCTGGTGATTATAGTTTTAATTTAGGAGAAATTATGTACAGTTTCCACCGAAGAATTAAGCGTTTATCGTCAAAAATGATATTCTCTTATGAAATATCAGTGCCACTTGGAGCCATTGTATTGAGAGCATGCTCTCAAGTACTCTCAAGTACTAAGATCGTCCTGGAAGCGTGCTTAGCCCAATATCCAGCGGTCAGAGGATCATGGCGTTTCTGTGTTATCTACATCAGGTGATGCACGTCGTGCGGTATTGTGACATTTGATGAGGAGACACATGTCCACATGTATCATATAGATTGTTTTTATGTACATCACGTATGTACTCCATCTCTCTATATAAATGCGCATATACGTATAACACCCTTTTATGTTCTTGGATCACTTTAGTAGAGTTCACACTATTTCAACCATTCCGAATCCCGCGCAGTTTATAGTTCCCTGCAAACAAATGCGTGCTTGTATTCAGACCGGGCTTCGGCTGCTTTGAAAACATCGATCCCAAAAGGGCATACAGAGGTCATGCGCATTGCACCTCTTCCTATTCCCCTTCTTTCTTTTATTAAATCAAAACTGTATTACAGAGTAATTTCACCGCTGAAATAAATAATCCACCCACACCTCGCTATTTTTAAGTAAAACATTTACGAGAAAATGTCAGCTACGAAGGACCGACCTCAATCAATTGCTCCAGCTGTAAGTCATTCATTGTACACTATTTTAGGTTTTGTCTTTTTTAACAGCTATCCGTCTATAAGAGATATAATCTCAAGACGAATGCGGTGGTAAAGTAGGCTTTCAATGATGTACCTACTTGAAGTAAGATACACAGATAATTTTATTATATTTTATAAATTCAGTCATGCCATTAAACGTATAGATTAGAGGTGAGAAAGAGAGGAGCTATAGATGTAATGAAGAAAGATTACAAGACAGAAGAGTAAATAGTGAAACGCATCCATTAGTTACTCCTTTCATTATCAGTAATGATTTCTGGTTAGTTACGCCTGCCATTATTAAGTGAGTGAAATAGATGTTTAACTATCTAAATGTCTAGATGAGTTGTTGTTAATAAGATAATAATTTTTCGGACTATTAAATTTCTCTTTGAAGATGAAATATTTTTTCAATATTGTATCAAAGCTACATTTTGATTGATTTCCTCGAATATATCATAGTCTTCGATATGTACATAGTACTAGACTAGATTTGAACAAGGAACCTTTATTTTTGAACAAAAGGTAATCATGTTTTTACCCACTATCCCATTGAGGCATGCACATCAACATGTAATCTTAACATGCTGAGTTTAGTCACTCGCCATGTAATAGCGGTCCTGTGATCAGTACATATATCGTAACATAAGTGATTATTACTCCAATAACTCTGAGTTTAACATATAAATCGATATCATTTCACGCCATTTCTCTCGTGATGGAAGAGTTTTAATGGTATACTCATCATGTTACATGCCAAGTTCATTTTTATATACTCCTTAACTATAGCCTCATGCCGATCAAGACGTTGTGAGTGGATTTGTTAGAAGCCCGTCGTATATATGTATATGTATGTGTGTGTGTGTGTGTGTCCCACCACCATTTGACAACCAGTGTTGGTGTGTTTATGTCCCCGTAACTTAACGTTTCGGCAAGGAGACCGATAGAATACGTACCAGGCTAAGAGGAAAAGGAAAACAATAAGTACTGGATTCGTTCATTCGGCTAAAAATTCTTCAAAACGGATCCCCAGCATGGCCACAGTCAAATGATATATATATATATGTATATATATATATATATATATATATATATATATGTATATGTGTGTGTGTGTGTGTGTGCGCGCGTGTGCGTGTGTATAAATGATATATATATATATATATTATATATATATATATATATATATGTAAATATGTATACAAATGATATATATATGTGTGTGTGTGTGGATAGATAGGTAAATACATGCATACATACATACATGCATACATACATACATACATACATACATACATACATACATACATACATACATACATACATACATACATGTCTGATGAACCCACATACTGACAGATTAACGCCTGTCTATATGCGCTGGCTACAGCTGTAAAACAGTACACGAATGATATCCAAAAATTAAACAAAACCGAAATAACAAAGAAAGTACCATCATGGGTTTTGAAGACAGCGAAAAAGATATCTGGTTTACGGAAGATCGTCAGTCATGTAATGATGCTTATTGCATGCAAACAAGCAAATCATTATACGTCCCACCAACAGAAAGTGGAGAAGGAGATAGATGTGATGTTTGGAGACAGCAAAAAGAGGACAATCACTTTCAAACTGATTACCCTCAAGCAAAAGCTAAAAGCTGTCAGTGACAAACTCCGACATCAGAAGAGAATAACTGAGAGAACAATAAACAAAACTTTTAACCGCAACCAGGCAGCGGTATACAGAGACATGAGAGGAGGAGCAGTAAACATCACGGAAGCTCATTCACGAGAAGGCGTAGACTCTTTCTGGAGGAAAATCTGAAGTGAAGAGAACGAATTTTTAAGTAAGATGCTCTGTAGCTGAAAGAAATCCCAAAAAATTATTGCTCCTGCGTTACATCCAAGACATACAACATTGATGGTGAAACTCTTGCAACTGTAATCCGGAAATTTCAGCAAGATTTCATTGGAAACAGTAGCATACCACAATGGTTAGCTCTGGCAAAGACAAAATTGATCCCCAAATGCAGAACTACCTACAAGGCAAAAAAAAAAAAAAATACCGGCCAATTGCACGCCAGAAGTTAATGTATAAGATATATATATATATATATATACAGCATGTTTAAACCTCTTCCTCCAGGACCATTGTGAAACCAATAACATTATCACTGCAGATCAAGCAGCTGGGAAGAAGGGAGTCTGGACGTGCTCAGCAACTGTTAATCAACAAAACTCTGATATCAGAGGAGCAAGGGAATAGGAAGAACCTAATTTCAATGTAGCTAGACTACAAGAAAGCCTTTGACTTCATTTTCCACTCATGGATGCCAGAATCCCTTCAACTTGCTAAAATTCCAGTGAGCATAGTCAAAGCCATAGCTGACCTGACTTCATCGTGGGCTTCTATCTTGAAATTAAACATAAAGAATGACTGTATTATCACCGATAAAATACAATATCGCAAGGGCATATTCCAAGGAGACAGCCTCTCTGTGATGTTGTTTATACTTTCTGTAAACCCCTTCTCATTCATGTTAATGAAGTCTGAAGGATATCTCACTGGCTCACAAGGTAACAGAAATACCAAAATTACACACTGTTTCTTTTTGGATGACTTAAAACTTTATGCAAACAATATGCATGTGATGAAAAAGATCCTTGACCTAGTTATAACATTCTCAAAGGATGTAGGATTGACGTTTGGTCAGGATAAATGTTGTTATATGATTGCGAAAAGGGGGAAAACTATAAACCAGACTAGTTACATCTCTATTAATGATTTCTCTATTTCCCTTCTATCTGACGAGGAAGGGGTGGATGGAAATATATTTTCATTATTTATTTTATTTACATTTGACAGATATTTTCATCATATTGTTTGTTGTTAACACAACGTTTCGGCTGATATACTCCCCAGCCTTCATCAGGTGCAGGTAACTTGGGGAAATTTCGAACCTGGGCTATTTTTCGATGTTATGATTATTATTATTATTATTATTATTATATTATTATTATTATATTATTATTATTATTATTATTATTATTATCTTACTACGGCACCTGTAACAAAACACTTTTCACTAAAGAATATTAGTTTGAAGTTTAGAACTCTCCGCATTCAATAAAACAGTGACCCAAAATGCATTTGTAGTGCCTGTTCTCATACCAATCTTTGGGCTACTTGACTGGACACTTGATGAAATCCGAGCCATTGGTGTGAAAACCACAAAAATGCTAACAAGCACACATAATTTCCACATGAACAGTGACGTAGACAGCAGCAACCTAAAACGAAAACAAGGCGGCAGAGGCTTAACATCGATCCAAAATGCCTTTGAATGTCGCCTCATATCCCTTCGGCAACATCTTTTAACTACCAAATGTCGAAGTGCATCCCTTGACAAAGTTTGCATACATGAGGCTGATAACGTCATAAGACTTAGAAGGCATCTCCTTGAACAATACTCTTTGTCTGATAACCTAGATTACATGCCCAAAGGAATTTATCATTTAAAATATATATGAACATGCCCAGATATGAAACTATATGCATGAGACTAGATACATAAACATACAAATTTGCACATACATGCATAAATACATACATGCATACATACATACATACATACATACATACATACATATAGTCATACATGCATAAATACATACATGCATACATACATACATACATACATACATACATACATACATACATACATACATACATACATACATACATACATACAAAAATACCCTCTTGTTGATGTTGAAATTCCAATGAAAGAGCTTTGGATGTAGGTTAGAAACCGGTTCCTTCTTTATTGGCAAGAAATATTGAAATAAACTGAATAGTTACATTCATTTTAGCAAGAGAGATGCATAAACATATGCACACATATTTATGTATCCACATCATGCGATACAATTCCATAAGAAGCATTATAGAGGACTGGAAATTGAAACGCTTTAAGTCCTCGTCCTTCGTATAAGAGAGAGAGAGAGAGAGGAGAGAGAGAGAGAGAAGAGAGAGATGGGTGAAAAAGGAAGCTGTTCCTTGGGTTGTGAGCAAGTAAATGACGAGGTAGTTAAAGTGGAGCAGTAATGTGGAGATGAGTTAGGGGAGAACCAAAAGAGGGACAGAGGGTTTGTGTAAGGGGTCAGAACTCTGTAATGGTGGGTAAACAAAAGGGTAAGAATTGGAGAAAAAAGAGAGCAAGAAACAATACCCGAACCCTGGCAGAAACATAAGTGCAGTATAAAAAATCTGGTATACACACACGCACACACACACACACAGACACAGACACACACACACACACACACACACACACATATATATATATATATATATATGTATATATATATATACATACATACAGGAAGAATTCACAAAAAATACAAAAGACAAAGACAGGCAGGTGGTGTAGACAACAAACAAATATATTAATATAATGCTCGGGAAGTGAAAATGTCTTTAACGTTTCGAGCCTACGTTCTTCCACAGAAAGGAACACAGAAAGAATCAAGGAGAGAAAATAAAGGATGTGTAGTGGCTAGCGATCTATCATGGCGAATGCCGGATAGAGGGGTCACACAGGAGAGCTAGGAAGAAGAGGAGATAATAAAGTAGTGGTGATCCCAAAACGAAGGTGGGCGTGCGTGTGTATAAGAGAGTATATATGTGCGTGTGGAAGAGGGCTGGTGACATTGACCTGTGCGTGTGCGTATGTGTATGTGTGTGGATGTTGGGCTGGGAAGTGGTCACTGCTAGTGTGTGCGTGGTGGTGGTGTGAAGAGATGTGATGTGAAGAGATGTGATGTGGTGTTGTGTGGTATGGTGGTGTATGGTGTAGTGGTGTGTGGTGTGGTATCGGTTAGGCTGAGGGTGGGGGTAGAGGTGGTGTATGCGGGAGTGGGTATAAGGGGTGGGGTGGGATGGGATGGGATGGATAGGGACGGTGATATATATATGTATATATATATATATATATATATCCGTGGCTGTGTGGTAGTGTAGTAAGAAGCTTCCCAACAATATATGATTACGAGTTCAGTCCTACTGCTTGGCACCTTGGGCAAGTGTCTTCTACTGTAGCCTCGAACCGATCAAAGCATTGTGAGTGGATTTGGTAGACGGAAACTGAAAGAAGCCTGTTGTATATATATATTTATTTATTATGTATATGTTTGTGTGTCTGTATTTATCCCTCATCATCGCTTGACAACATATGTTGGTGTGTTTATGTCCCCGTAACTTAGGGCTTCGGCAAAAGTGTTCAATGGAATAAGTACTAGGCTTACAAAGACTATTCCTAGGGTCGTTCAAATGACTGAAACAAGTAAAAGAGTAAAAAAAAAGGAATTAAAGAGATAGATAGATGGATAGATATAGATAGATAGATAGATAGATAGATAGATAGATAGATAGATAGATAGATAGATAGATAGATAGATAGATAGACAAACAGACATCCAGACACACATGCGTGCATCTTTTCTTTCTCACCTGTTTATCTTGACCATTCTTTGCGTTTTTCTAGTTTGTGTTTGCGTGTAAAATTCCAGAAGGAAAACGCGGACGGTAAAGTGTGTAAGTATAAATAAAGAAACCATTACACCACATCTAAAAAAAAGTTATTTAAGCTTTCATACAATAATTTTAACTTATAAAATATATAGTATTAGGAGATAGGGAGAAAGCTGGAATGAATTAAGAGTCCAGGGTGTGAGAAAGAGTCTAGAGCAATGGTTCCCAAAGTAGGCGGTATCTCCCCTCTGGGGCGGTGGAAAGATCCAGGGGGCGTTGAAGAAAATGGGGGCGATATTGGGGTGACCAAAACGGGGCAATGGATATAAAAACAAACAAAATAAATGGTTGATTAGGTTAAGTTTTATTTGTGAAATACTGTTGTATTGAACTTGCTGCATAAAATGGTCTCTGTCTGTGATAGTGAGTGGGGCGAGGAACACTAGGAATGTGGCCTTAGAACCAAGGGGGCGGCAGGCTGGAAAAGTTTGGAAACCACTGGTTTAGAGTTAAGAGACTCGAGTGTGAACAAAGTGGAGATGAAAAGTGGAGAGGGAGGAGAAATGCTTGCAGAGTAAATGCTTGAAGTAAGGCAAAAGGAAAGGGCGGAGTTCATGAGATGAAAGAAGTCAAGGGATAAAGCAAAGGAGTGATTAAATAAAGAGCAACCACACGTAATAAAACTATTATATTTGATGACATATAAAATGCACAATTTTCCTATAAAATGTCTCAAAAAATCACCCCAAGTCTTAATACACTAAAAAGTGTTTTTTTTTTTCTCGATATGCACTACTGAAATTGGGTTGCGCCAGTTACGCCCGTGCGTCTTTTACGCTATTAAATACTGTAATTGGCGTATGATGGCATTTGGGAGTATTCTAATCTTACTATAACCGGATTCAAGTGTCAGTGGTAGTGATGGTGAGATTGTGGTGTTGAATACATGGCTTAGTTTCTTTATTAACAATTAATTATAGTTTTTATATACAGAGCACTTTTGTTGTTGTGCCCTAGCTGAGCTCTTATGGCATTCTTTGATCCATGATCAACATCTTTTCCAGCTACGACCAATCTGTTACTATTTCTAGTCGTAGTATATCTTAAAGCAGCGAGCTGGCAGAAACGTTAGCACGCCGGGCGAAATACTTAGCAATATTTCGTCTGCCGCTACGTTCTGAGTTCAAATTCCGCCGAGGTCGACTTTGCCTTTCATCCTTTCGAGGTCGATTAAATAAGTTCTAGTTACGCACTGGGGTCGATATAATCGACTTAATCCGTTTGTCTGTCCTTGTTTGTCCTCTCTATGTTTAGCCCCTTGTGGGTAGTAAAGAAATAAGTATATCTAGGGGTACAGCGTACGTTTCCTTGCTTAAGACGATAGGTTGTACTTCGAGAGAAATGTTGGTGTTGGGGACAGCAGATTAGTAGATTTTTTTAAAGTGTCGGAAAAAATGTTTTGCGGTATTTGTCTCAGCTTTTAACGTCCAGAGTTCAAGTCTCACCTACAACATCTTTCCCTATCATTTCTCCAGGATCAATTAAATAAAGTTCTAGTTAAGTTTTGAGAGGTCAGTAGCATCGACTAATTGTTTTCTTTCAAAAATTGCTGGTTTTATGTCTAAACAGCAACCGTTATTATTATCATGTCAAACGACCATTTAGAAGCTTTTCTATTTGGCTTGAGCTTCAAAAGGTATTAATATAGTTTTAATTGATATTTAACTCACTAATATATAATTAGTGTATCTAAATAACTGAGTACAGGCATTCCATTGTACAGCACCTAAGCAAAATGTCTTCTAACACAGTCTCGAGTCAACAAAAGAAATTTTATAGATGGAAGCAGTTTATCGACTTACTTTGAATCCTGCCAGAACGACTGTCTTTATTCTTGGAAGGAAGATTTAATCCCTCTCCCAGTTTATCACCAACACCTAGCAATTTTGTGTCTTGTACGGAAAACATTCCGTTACAAGCATTTGAACCAGGTATCCGGTCTGCAGATGACCTTGTCGCTTTCTCCCACCCATAACGTAAATATCATATGTATGTATGTATGTATGTATGTTTGTATGTATGTATGTATGTATGTATGTATGTATGTATGTATGTATGTATGTATGTATGTATGTATGTATGTAGATAAATGAAAGAAAATAGAATTGTCATTCTTTATTTAAAAATCACTACAATCGTTTCGACGCATTCTTATACGTGGAGTGCATAAGTGAGATGTGCAATCATTATTTTACATCCAATGTGTTGAATATACCTCTTCGGGTGATTGTTTAAACAAGTTGTTTGTTAGAGCTTCTCGCCACTTTACTCAGTTGATAATGTAGACCCAGAGTGATGTGTTATTCCTCGCAGTTCACAGACAACACTAAAACTATTGATGGTTGTAGTTTGTGTTCTGTCTCGTAGATGACTACCAACTTACAATTAGCTGATCAGTGTATAGTTATATAACAATACTGAGTCAACTATAATACTATACGCTATATAATATCTTACGTTGAGCACATTCATAGTATTGTTAACTCATCACTAACTAGGTACCACTTATGCGTTAGCCCACTACTACGCTGATGGGCTAATACGGTATAGCTAGCTAATCTATAAGCAATTAACTCACCTTCACAGTCTGACCGAATGCGCTTTTCGGTGGTCACTCGACATGGTAACAATTACAGCCAGTCCCTGAAATCGCATCCTTATATTCTTGAAAATAGATGCCTTATATTTGGTTGGCTAAATAATTCGTTCAGTTTTTTTTTAATAAAATAGGACACAAGTATTAAACACAAAGCAATTTATTCAATCGCATAATTACCATTTCGGTCCAGTATCTTCTGTCATTTTGTGAGTAGATCCATTAGTCCCTGCTCAAAAACCTCTTGTCATTACTGGCGAAAAACTTTTCCATGTGAATCTTTACATCCTCTTCAGAGTTGAGAGTCAGTACATCCAATGAATTTTGAGGCGATCGAAACAAATGAAAATATGAAGGTGCAAGGTCTGGCGTATATGGAGGGTGCGGCAAAAAACCCAGCCAAACTCCAATAACTTCTGCCGTGTCTGCAAAGAAGTGTGCGGTCTGGAATTGTGGTAATTAAAGATAATGCCCTTGTGATTAATATGAACTGGACTTTTCTGGCGGATCGCTGCGTTTAATTTGTCCAGTTGGTCCCAGCACACATCCAAATTGACGGTTCTGTCTGTAAAAGCCCGTAAAAGATAACTCTCTTTCAATCCCACCAAACTGAAAGCATAACCTTTTCAGATGAAGTTTTGCTTTGGATGCTATTTGTGGTGGTTCACCACGCTTCCTCAATGATCGTTTGCTCTTCAAATTGAAGGCGATTCATTTTGCGCATCCTGTCGCCATTCTCTTCAAAAAAGGATCATTTTCTTTACTTGTCTGCAACGAATCTCACATGAAAATCTGTCGGATGAGGTTAACTTCATTTAGTTGATGACGTGACCAAGTTGATGCAAAAGTTTTTCAACACTCCACTTGGATATTTAGGAAATATATACAATCACCCTGGTCATATAAGACAGGTTGGTGTCGCTATTAATCTCAGCTGGCCGGGTGGAGCGAGGTGCATCTTGAACCAAAAATTTCCCGATTGAAATCTTAAAAACTACTTCTGGCACATGTTCCATACATATCGTCTCTATACACTACGCATATCTTTCTGCGTATTTCTGCCGCACTCTTACCTTTGTTTTTAAGTAGAAAAAAAAGCATGAGGTGTTGATAATATTCGTTTTAGTTCTTTATTTTCAGGTAATCCCAAACATACAAAATACAACCAGTCTTATCGCAATTTCGTGTCGAACTAAGTTGAAGTGTCGAGTATCAACGACTGCGCAAGCGCAAGGGAAAGACTGAGACTGAAGTTAGTTACTTATTCTATCTATCCGCTCAGTCGAAGTCGACTCTCGGTTACTCGATGGATCAGTGTTCTCCGGCCAGTTCTATCCTGGGTCACTTCTTTCAGATTGGCTATGGCCATTCCCGTGCCACTCTTGATGTTGTCAAGCCAGCGGGTTCTTGGTCGGCCTCTTCCTCTCTTGCCACTGACCATTCCGAGCATGATGTCCTTCTCCAGGGATTTTCTCCGCATAATATGACCAAAATATGCCAATCTATGCTTGGTGATCCTAGCTTCTAGCAACAGTTTCGGCTTCATCTGGCTAAAAACTTCTCCATTGGTGAGCCTCGCTGTCCATGGAATCCGTAAAAGTTTTCTCTAACACCAAAGCTCGAATGCATTAATTCTCTTCTGGTCAGCTTTCTTTAGTGTCCAGGTCTCGCGTCTATATGTTACTTAGAGTGCTTAAAGTTTAGTATCGACAAAACTGAACGAGATTTTTGTCGAACTCAATATAATGTATTCTGGAGCACATTATTATCATCCTTCATTAGTTTTGCTCATTTGACAACCTCATGCTGGAGCAACACCTTACAGGTCATATGTGTGGAAGCAGGATTCAGTTCCTTGCTATACTTGCAGAAAGAGTTAGAAATGGTTGCTGGAGAATTTCTGTTATTTCAACAGCCCTGCCATGGATTACTATGTGTTGAAAAAGACACCAACCGTTCTGCCTGCAGCACCAAGGCCGAGTTGGTGGCCAAGATCAAGGAGGTGTTCGAAGATCTTCCCACTGATACAATGAAGAATTCTTGTGCCAGATTCCAGAGCTGATCTGAGACCGTGGTGGAAGCTGCGGGGGCAGTTTTGAGTAAGCTGTTTTCTCCCAGCCATAATGTAATTGATATTTTTTGACTTTTTAAATACTATATTTTTGGATGGGATATTGTGTTTTACTTCGTTTTTGCATATTTTTTTGCAAGATTCTTTATGTGAATTCGTGTGTTGAAACAAAATTTGCTTTATCTAGGGAGAGTCATTATGCCAATACTAATAACGCACGCACTGCTTCAATTCCACTTCTTTACTATTAATCAATTGCATATTTAACCAACTGAGTAACAATAAAGGAATGGAACTGAACCAGTGTGTGTGTTATTAATACTGACGTAGTGACTCTCCCTTGATATAACAAAATATTGTTTTCTTTTCTTTTTATACAAGCAGCCAAATTTAGCCCAAACACCTTGTATACATATATTACGGGCTTCCTCACAGTTTTCATTTACCAAATTCACTGACAAGGCGTTGTTCATCCCGGGGCTAAAGTAGAAGATACTTGTAGTTAGATTAAATTCAAAACCATTTCTTAGCAAAGCGAGTTTCTTAACTACACAAGCATGCCTGTGGAAAACTGACTTGATGGCCATGGGTGGAATACATTTGATCACAGATCTATTCAATTAGACTTGGCACTAAGCCACAATAATCACCTTACAAATTAGTCCAATTACCTTACAAATTAGTCCAATTACCCAGTGGTTATACTCACCTAATTACTCCTGGCTAGTAGTTAGCCCATCACTATAATTTAGGTGGATACTCCGCAAGAGTGATATATAGTAGTACTCCCTTCCTCCAGTTGTTCACCGCTAAAACCACAACATTCTCCTGAAACCAATAATTCAATAGACTCCCCTCTCTCTCCACCTTACTCCACCACCGCCATTCTTCACTAAATCTTCTTCGATTTTCATCCCTTATCTGACTTTATTGAATTACAATAGCGAAAGGGGAAGGCGAAGACACTTGTTGTTGTTGTTGTTGTTGTTGTTGTTGTTGTTTTGGTTGCTGTGGTCGATGTTATTGTTGATGTTGTTGCTGTTGTTGTTCTTACTATTGTTGTTGTTTGTGTTGTGGTTGTAATTGTTTTTTATTGCTGTTATTGGTGCTGTGGTTGCTGCTGCTGCTATTGTCGATATATGATATATTATTATTGTATTACTTGTTGTTTTTGTGAGGGTTATGGTGGTGGTGGTGCTATTAGTGGTGTTGGTGGTGGACTGGTGATGGTGATGGTGTTACTGGCGCTGGTAGTAGTGGTGGTGGTGTTGTTGTTGGTGGTGGTGTTGGTGTTGTTGCTGGTGGTGGTGTTCATGTTGTTGTTGCTGGTGGTGGTGTTGGTGCTGTTGTTGCTGGTGGTGGTGGTGTTCATGTTGTTGTTGCTGGCGGTGGTGGTGGCGGTGGTGGTGGTGGTGTTGTTGCTGGTGGTGGTGGTGGTGGTGGTGGTGTTGGTGTTGTTGCTGATGGTGGTGTTGGTGTTGTTGCTGGTGGTGGTGGTGGTGTTGGCAGTAGTGTTCATATTGTTATTGGTGGTGTTGGTGATGGTGGTATTCATGTTGTTGTTGTTGCTGCTGCTGCTGGTGGCGGTGGTGTTGTTGTTATTGGTGTTCGTGTTGTTGTTGGTGATGGTGTTGTTGTTGTTGTTGCCGATGCTTGTGCTGTTCTTATTGTTGTTGCTGTTGAGGTTTATAATTGTACCCTTTGCTGTTCTTGTAAATGTTGCTGTTGCTGATGTTCTTGATATTATTATTTGTACTACTTGTTATTATTGCTCTTGTTGCTGCCGCTGCCGCTGCTGCTGCTGCTGCTGCTACTGTTTCCTTTCTATTTTTTTTTTTGCTGTTGTTGTTGTTGCTGTTACTGCTGTTGTTGATGTTAATGTCATTGTTGCTTCTCTGATTATCATTATTATTATTATTATTATTATTATTATTATTATTATTATTATTATTATTATTATTATTATTAGTATTATTATTATTATTATTATTGTTATTATTATTATTATTATTATCTTATTATTATATTATTATTTATTATTATTATTATTATATTATTATTATTATTATAATAATTATTATTATTATTATTATTATTATTATTATATTATTATTTATTATAATTATTATTATTATTATTATTATTATTATTATTGAGTGAGAGAGCAGTTCATGCCATCAAAGTGACACTGGGGTAAAATATACGAAGCCCAATATACCCATCATGACTACCCGTCTGATAAAGGTACACCAGGCACATGCATCACAACCATATGTGCGCGACATGGTGATCTCATATCAAGATAAACAGCACATGACCTTGCAGGTGGGGCCCAGTTAGAATTTTCTTCAGGTTGAGTAGCCCATCCCGTTCAAAAGGTCCCTGAATAAGGGTTGTTTAAGGATGTTGAAAGAACCACCCATGTTTCCAGAGGTGAATTATTCAAACCCCAAAGAATCCCTCTCAACACATGGCTATGAAGCTCCCCCACTACTTCTGCTCGTGATCAGAGATGCACATATCGTCAGCCACTAAGGGACATGCTCAACTGGTTAAGGTCAAACAACTGACAAGCAAATCTGTGGTATTGAGCAGAATATTTGCTGTAGCCCATCTTTTATACCAAGACAAAACAATGTTTATTATTATTATTATTATTATTATTAAAGACTCCGCCGGTTACGACGACGAGGGTCCCAGCTGATACGATCAACGGAACAGCTTGCTCGTGAAATTAACGTGCAAATGGCTGAGCATTCCAGAGACACGTGTACCCTTAACGTAGTTCTCGGGGATAATCAGCGTGACACAGAGAGTGACAAGGCTGACCCTTTGAAATACAAGTACAACTCATTTTTGCCAGCTGAGTGGACTGGAGCAACGTGAAATAAAGTGTCTTGCTCAAGGACACAACGCGTCGCCGGGAATCGAACTCACAACCTTTCGATCATGAGCCGAATGCCCTAACCACTAAGCCACGCGCCCTCTATTATTATTATTATTATATTATTATTATTATTATTATTATTATTATTATTATTATTATTATTATTATTATTATAATTATTATTACTATCATTATTATTATTATTATTTATTATAATAATAATAATTATTATTATTATTGCATTTATTGTTGTTGTTACCATTATTATCATAACAACGAAAGAAAAAACAAGTTCATAATGACTACAACCATGATCACCACCACTACCACCACCACCACCACCACCACAACCACAACTACCACAACAACAACAACAATTAGTACTATTACCAGCAACAACAACAACTAAACAAAAGTACCACCACTGCCACCGAAACCACCACCACCACCACCACCACCACTACCTTCTGCACTACAATCAATGCCATTACAATTACTATAACCACCACCAACTCACCTCAACTACCGCTACTAGTACTAGTACTACTGCTGCTGCTGCTGCCTGCAAGCATCAGTAACGTTACCACAACTACTACTATTACTAACACCACAAACCATTGCTGCCATTTTCACCATACCCACCACCACACAAATCACTATTACTACTACTACTACTACTACTATTACCACTACCACCAGTACCACTACCAACACTACTACTATTACCACTACCACTAGCACCACTACCACCACTACAACTATTACCACTACCACCAGCACCACCACCTCTACCACCACTAGTACTACTACAACTACTACTACTACTACTACTACTACTATTACCACTACCACTACTACTACTATTACGACTATTACTACTACAACTACCACCACCACCAGCATCACCACAACCAGCATCACCACCACCACCACCACCACTGCTACTACTACTAATTGAGTTCCCAGGATTAGTACAACTGTTGCTTCTGTTAGCACCGCCCCCACCACCATGATCACTATTTTTTCTACGAACACCACCACCAACAACACGACCAACACCACCGCCGCCGCCACCACCTACGCTGCTGCTGCTGCTAATACCACTGTTGCCACTATCAACACATCATTAACAATAATAACAACAAAAGCGATATAAAATGGAACTAAATTAAGATTGATTAAAAATTAAAAACGAAGAAATGATTTCTGGCAATTACTGAATACAGGTGATGGCGGGGAAGACAAAGGGAGAGGAAGGAGAGAGTTTGCGAGAGTGAGGGAGAGAAAAGTATTTACATGCACATGCAAAATATGTATGTACATTGTAAATATGTGTTTACGTATATGAATGTATATATTTCTTTATTGCCCACAAGGGGCTAAACATAGAGGGGACAAACAAGGACAGACAAAGGGATTAAGTCGATTACATCGACCCCAGTGCATAACTGGTACTTTATTTACCGACCCCGAAAATCCTTACATACATACATACATACATCCGAAAGGCAAAGTCGATCTCAGCGGAATTTGAACTCAGAAGGTAACGGCAGACGAAATACGGCTACGCATTTCACCCGGCATGCTAACGTTTCTGCCAGCTCGCCGCCTTGTATATGAATATATATGTATAAGCGCATCATATGTAAGTGCATAATAATAAAGAGGAAAACGTAAGCAAAGTGGCAGAAAGAAAGAAAAAGGCAGGCAGTAGGAATGCATATATACATACACACACACGCACATGCATACACGCGCAAAAAAAACGCACCTATACTCCCTACACAACCCCTCGTCCACACACACAGACCCGCGCGCATGCACATACCCATACATACCTCCTACTCTTGCACTCTCTGGTCTTTGAAAAAACTTTTTCTTCACCCATTCCCTTTCGGTCATTTCAATATGTGACCGCGTGTGTATCGTTGGCGATTTTCTTTCTCCTTGGACCTTTCTTTTTTCTATCTTTCTGACGAAGAGCTCCGCCCGAAACGTTAAATCCTCCTTCTTTCTTTCCTTTCCTGAGCGTCCAATAACGCTATACTTGTTCCACGTCCTCGCGTTGTTGTGTTTTCTCTTTGTTCATGTTTGGATTACATACATACATACATACATACATACATACATACATACATACATACATACATACATACATACATACATACATACATACATATATATATTATTTTATATATTAAGGAATAATACATTCGTAACTATTAAAATATCAAAATATAGAAATAGTTATTGAATTATGATAAAATTATCAAGAGTCCTGACGATTGGGGTTGCAGTTAAGACATGTTTCTGATAAAGACTGCGTGTCTAGAGAACGTTAAACGCACCTCACGAAAGACATGTAGGAGAGACATTTGGAACTGAAATAATAAGTATTAAAATAAAATTCTAGGGTATGTGTGATGTATATTAGGATTGGATGAAATGCATGGGGGGACTTCTATCTCAAAATAACATATACATATATATATATATATATATATATATATAATATATATATATATATATATATTATATATATATATATATATATATATATATATATATATATATATATATATATATAGAGAGAGAGAGAGAGGAGAGAGAGAGAGAGAGAGAGAGAGAGAATGGGAGAAAGCGCTAATATATGATCTAAGTTTACGATGTATAAAAACATATAATATACAAATAAATATCTGTAAATATAAAACCGTCCGAATTTCTGAGAACCTAATTTCTTTTAATATACATATAAAGTGATGGTTTGTTGCCAACTTAATGTGGCAGTCCCAGGAAAGAGAAGAATGATGTTGTTATTTAGCCCCAGTAAACATCGTTTCCTGTTGGCTATGTGACACAAGCGTTCTGTGTCCTTGAGATTTCAAACAGGAACGATAAGCGCCCCCACCCAGCAAAGCTGGCAACCAGAGGCTACTTTCAGAGCCATTGCTCTTCATCAGTCAGGAGTAGCTTGGTTTGCTAGCTGAATTATTTTATTACAACCATAATGGTCAACACATACATGGGACAGCACAGGACAACACGTGCAAAAAATGTTATGATGTGTTTGAATGATACCTATTATTTAAAAATATTGATGATATTATAAAATAAATATAAAATAAACAAAGGTGGCGAGCTGGCAGAAACGTTAGCACGCCGGGCGAAATGCTTAGCAGTATTTCGTCTGTCGCTACGTTCTGAGTTCAAATTCCGCCGAGGTCGACTTCGCCTGTCATCCTTTCGGGGTCTTTTAAATAAGTACTAGTTACGCACTGGGGTCGATGTAATCGACTTAATCCGTTTGTCTGTCCTTGTTTGTCCCCTCTGTGTGTAGCCCCTTATGGGTAGTAAAGAAATAGATATAAAATAAATAGGCTTTTTCTTATGAGTAAGGGATATTCCCTGTTGCTTCAAAGGCCCAGCGGTTATCTTCTTTCTTTTATTTTATTCTTTTTTCCAATGCCGATTAAGTAGGGTCCCTTGCACCCAACTTTCTTAACACAGCTTTCCAGCTTTCCTCAAACACACTTCTCGGCAGGGTCCTTCTCATCAGCCCTATCTTGCTCTTCAGATGATATCTGAAGTACCGTAGCAAACCATGACCAGAGATGAAGGACCCCGTCACGAATCTTTGCATCCTAGTCTTCCATATATATTCTTTCAGCTGCGCAACTGTACATAAAAAACATGCCTCACTTTCCTTCGAGAGTCCAGTTGGCGGTATAATCTTTATTATAGATTCAGCCGATAGCTGAACTCTTCCCAGATGCGACAACATGCAACATATATACGACCACTGTATCGCTCCACCACCGCTTATGTCTCTCTGAGACATTTAGAAATTCAATATTTCTAATTTCGGTGATCAGTAAATAAATTTTACTGATAATATGATATACTTGCAGAGAGGTTGCAGTCATCTCAGCGAGCGAGACTGGCTACCCTGAACTGACGATGAGCAATAGACTCAAAAACATATGTCTTCAGGTGCTTAGTCCCAGCTGGCGAGGGTGATTGCCTCCCCTTTGCAAATATAAGTACACAGAAAATGTGTCAAAGCCGACAGGAGACGTCGATGTTTCCTAGGGCTAAATGGCGGTGTGGTATAATTCCCTTACGGGATTGTCACATAGAGTTGACGGTATACGACCACTGTATCGCTCCACCACCGCTTATGTCTCTCTGAGACATTTAGAAATTCAATATTTCTAATATATATATATATATATATATATATATATATATATATATATATATATATATATATATATATATATATATATATTATATTATATATGTGTGTATATATATATATATATATATTATATTATATATATATATATATATATATATATACATATATATACATAGATACATATACATATATGTATATATATATATGTATATATATATATATATATATATATATATATCTATATATATATATATATTATATATATAATATATTATATATATATATGTGTGTATATATATATATTATATATATATATATATAATTATATATATATATATATATATATATACATATATATACATATATGTATATATATATATGTATATATATATATATTATATATATATGTATATATATATATATATATAATATATATATATATATATATATATATATATATATATATATATATATATGTAGATAGAACTAAAATCCAAGCTGCGTTCGCTTGAGGCCCCATCTACTTATTCTAGTGTTCCAAATCTGTGTATACATATTATATTTGTGTGAAGTGTTGGAAATTCTGGAAGATATTTTTTTGCATAGTAATTATATATCGAAACAGGAGATTGGAAAAATTTTGTCGTTATTCATTCGCCATTACACGTTTTATTTGCTAACAGGAATCAGAAAGTTGTTCATGTAATATAAACATGTAAGAAATTTCGTAAAAGAAATTCTTCAGACAGTGAACCAAATAATGCATATTTGATTCGCTGTCTGAAGAATTTCTTATAGGAGATATCTTAAATGATTCTCCTTCAAGTACAATTTTGCAACGACTGTTAGTGAATGCAAAATAAGTAATGGTGAATGAATAAGTAATACTAAAACCTTTTCAATCCCCTTGTTTTGATATGTATGTATATATACAGAGGGACAGAGACAGACTGAAAAAAAGGGAAATGTCCCTTGCTTTTGAAAACTATGGAAATATTTTTGAAAAACACTTCATTTAATTTTTCCACAAATAGGCGCAGGAGTGGCTGTATGGTGAGTAGCATGGTTCCGGGTTCAGTCCCACTGCCTGGCACCTTGGGCAAGTGTCTTCTACTATAGCCTCGGGTCGACCAAAGCCTTGTGAGTGGATTTTGTAGACGGAAACTGAAAGAAGCCCATCGTATATATGTATATATATATATATATGTATATATATATATATATATATATATATATATATATATGTGTGTGTGTGTATATGTTTGTGTGTCTGTGTTTGTCCCCCCAACATCGCTTGTAGGTGTGTTTACGTCCCCGTAACTTAGCGACTCGGCAAAAGAGACCGATAGAATAAGTAGTAGGCTTACAAAGAATAAGTCCTGGGGTCGATTTGCTCGACTAAAGGCGGTGCTCCAGCATGGCCACAGTCAAATGACTGAAACAAGTAAAAGAATAAAAGAGTAAAAGAGTAATATATATATATATATATATATATATATATATATATATGAATGGCGGTGCCCCTGCATGGCCACAGCTCATGAGCTGAAACTAGATAAAATGAAAAAAATATATATATATATATATATATAGCAGTAACAATGTATATGTCGGGGAAACTGTACCTGAGGTAGTGCATTTGAATTACCAAGAACCAGTGGATTGAAGTATATTAACAAGGCAAATCTCAGACAGCAACAATAAAATAGCTTATTTATTTTTATTTATAGATACACAAGCTGGTGGCGTACGAGCAGTTTCTCACTGATGTGGAGGTGGTAAGTATGAGCTTCACTTTAGTAAGGGGAGGTCCTGTCAAGAGAGTTTGTATGATGTTATTCTTGTAGTCCCCATCTGGTGGAGTTTTCTCTGTCCAGGAGTGCTTTTGTTGCATGTCTCTTCCCTTAAATACTCTGGTCGTTATGCTCATATGATCTCATAAGATGGTGTATGGTATATACTACAGCCTTTGAGAGGCAGCATTCCTGCAATGGTCAGTTAGTAGAATTAAGCAATTACAAGATAAAGATTGTTGTGGATGCATGTTTGTACCGCTGTAGCATGCAAAATGAAAGTGATATTATCTAAGAATGGGAATTAAAGAGTTTATAATATGTATATGGGTTCTTGAGAAATACTTAAGCTCCTGGCTATATTAGTGAAAAAAATCTAGATTGCATAAATCTAGGATTAGGCCAGATTATGTTTTATTTTTTGATTCTCATTGGATTTGGAAGTAGGTTGCTGTCCTGCTGAACAGCTGTCTACCAATAGATTGGGGATTCTTTCATTGATGCCTGTGACTAGGTTTCTTATTGTAGCTGACGGTGGGCGGGTGGTGGGACTATCTATGAATATAAATAGGTTCATCATTAGACTTTCTCAAGGTTTAGGGTTACATCCAGGAAGTCGGTTTTGATTATGTTGTTGGTAAAAGTTATAGCGAAGCCAAATTCTTTCTGAATTTACCGACAATTCGTTTCAATGAATGACACTTTTGCTTACAAAGATCGCCCAATATCTCAAGAAGCCTGTTTCATACCATCAATAGGACCATTTTTAAGAAGAAATATACAATCGCGTACACGTACACACACACACACACACACACACACACACACACACACACACACACACACACGTGCAGATATACATGTGCACACATACACACACACAGACATGATGGGCTTCTTTCAGCTTCCAAATCTATTCACAAGGCTTTAATTGTCCCAAGGTTAACAGTAGAAGATACTTGTCCAACGTGTCTCACAAATGGACTTGAAATTACATGGCTGAGAAAGAAACTTTTTGATCACACAGTCACACCTGATGCAGCTATACAGCTATGCCTGTGCTTATATAAGGGTGAATATATGGATATGTATATATATATATGTACACACACATACATACATACATACATACATACATTCATACATACATACATACAGACAGACAGACAGACAGATTGATAGATAGATATGTTTCTTTATTAGCCACACAGGGCTGCACACAGATAGAACAAATTACAAGGTAGAGCTTTTCTTTTGAAGGTTTAAAAAAAAAAAAAAAAAAAAAAGGAAGGGGGAGTTTCGATCAAAAGGGATCGTAAAAGGAGAGAAAGAGGACAAAAGAAAGGGGGGGTTAAAAAAAAAAAAAAAGGGGGGAGAGGAAAAAAAAATGATCAATAGGGATCGTTATCACAGAAATGTCAATATGAAGTGTAAAGGGGAGGACAGGTGAGGTTTACCCGTGGAAAGAAAAGCCTACGGAAAAGACCACGGTAACCTCGGTCAATGAAGTCACATTTTATATTCTTTTTTTTTTTTTTTTTTTGCAAATAAGCAACTCTCTGTTTTCGATTTCTGGGTTCATAGGACTATGCTCAAGGTGGCTTCGTCATTCATACGTGCCATTCTTGCTACATTCACCCATCTTTTTTAAAACATTCGCTAGACAAAACTTGCCTCTCTACTCTCACTTTCCTTTTCAAGTGGTACTTGAAGAAGTTGATGAGAGATTGACCAGAGAGGAAAGTGTTTGTCTCCAATCCTTTCAGACGCGTCACCAGATACATTCTTTCGCCATAGCCACAAGGATGATGAAAATAGCTCTTCCTTCCCGTTTGAAGGAAGGAGGCGTGACAATATTGACGATAGACTCAGCTGATAAACCGACTCGTCCCACACGTGACAGCAGTTGTTCGACATAAGCCCACAGGTCGGAAATTGTTGGACACTGAACGAGTGCGTGCAGAACGGTTTCGTCGCTCTGACCGCATCTCGGGCAGGTCGGCCCCGTGTTTCTCGAGCCGTGTCTGTAGAGCTTATCCCGAACGGGTAGCGCTTCTCGGTAGCACTGCCAGGCCAGGGATCTGTGGAAGTTGTCCATGGGCCCTGGCCCGAAAGTCGTCCCGAACAGGCGGGTCAGGTACTCCTCGTCGACGTCCAGGTTCGCCCCGAGCTCGTCGTCGTACCTCCCCTCCACTAAACCCCTATAGAATGCTTTGGTTGTGTTGAAGTCACTTAAGGTCGACCCAGGACGGCAGAGTTGCTTCAGAGCAACGCGACACTCGCGGTGCCATTCGCCCTTCCTCGGCCTCTTTTTGATCCACGACTGCAGTTCGGTCATGGAGACGAGCTGCGGGAAAGCGTGCCTCACAAACGGCGACCACACCTGTTCACCGTCGTCTACATAGAGCCAGAGATGTCGCAGTCTCAGCGCGTGTCTGCGCATCATCAACCACGGCATGCCCAGCCCTCCTTTTAACGGGTGTTGACAGCAAATGGATCGCCTGACCATCGGGACGCATCCTTTCCACAAGAAGCGAAAGAGGATGCGTTGTAGTTTGTGATGGTGTAGGGTCGGGACAAGGTACGACGGTCAGGCGGTAGTAGATGACGGACGCGATGTACGTGTTCGCCACCTCCGCTCGACCTTTTAGGGACAGTTTCCTCTCGGCCCATTGCCGGGCGAGAGTGACCACCCTACTCGTTATCTCGTTCCAGTTCTTCTCCACTTGGAGGTCCGGACCAAACCAGACCCGAGCAACTCAACCGGGCCGTCGGTCCAGCGTCCCACGACGGAGGCGCTGGTGGACGGCATGGGCTTGCTTCTCCAGGTGCCTAGTCGCAAGCCCACTGACTTTTCCCGGTTGATTTTCGCTCCTGTCACCGCTTCGTAGTTTTTCAGTGTCTCGCCGACCAGCTCGATGTGCTCGTGGCTAGACACTATGACGGTGACGTCGACCGCGTATGCAGACACGCTCGTCCCGCATCCCAATTCTCGCGGGATGCCCCTTAGAGTCGCCAGCTTCCGCAGTAGTGGCTCAAGAGTCAATACGTATAGAAGCGCCGAGAGGGGGCATCCCTGACGGACCGAACATGCAATGTCGAAAGGTCTCGATAGATGTCCATTTACGCGAATTACCGAACGGATGCCTCTGTACAAGGCAGCTATCCAGCCGCGGAAGACGGGACCGAAACCAGCCGCTCTCAGGACTGCCTCCAAGTATCGATGGTCTACCTATCAAAGGCTTTCGATTGATCCAAGTTGATCAGGGCCCCACCCATGCCAGGTTCGTTAACTACCCTGTCTATGATGTAGCGCATCAGATGGAGGTTGTCATGGATGGTCCGGCCTGGCACGGCGCATGTTGCGCCTTGTCGACCAGTTTCTCGATGACAAGCGCCAACCTCTTGGCTAGCACCTTGGCCAAAATTTCAAGTCTGCATTAAGCAGAGTGATGGGCCTAAAGTTATCTATTACATTTCCCTTGTTTAGATCTTTCTTCAGCAGTGTTACGGCTCCTCGGCTCACAAAACCAGGAATGCTCCCGTTTTGCTGCCAGTTGCAGTACACCGCCGCCAAGAGATCTCCAAACAAGTCTGGCATACAATTGTAAAGCTCGTAGGGTAGACCATCCAAACCCGGTGATTTGTCCCTCGAGCATTCTGCCATCGCTTCCCGCACTTCCGTCGCCGTGATGGCACCTTTGCAGCACCCTGCCCTTCTTGTCGAGAGTCGTGGTAGGCTATGTAGGTAGGCACTGAAGTCCACCCTACGTTCTTGCCCTCCACTCGTTCCGAACAGTCGGGCAAAATGCTGCTGAAAGGCCTCACACATTTTACTTGGCTCGAGCAATTCGCGCCCCTGTTCATCTACCAGTGACCGAATGGTGGCTTTGTTGCCCTGTTGCGCCTCTGCCACCCGGGCCTCTCTCGCGGCTCCAACACCTTCGTTCCTTAGAGCACGCATCCTAGCTCTGACAGCACATCCTTCGTGTTTGGCGTTGAAGTGTTGGTCGAGGGCCAACCTCGCCGCCAAAACG
Organism: Octopus sinensis; assembly: GCF_006345805.1. Taxonomy (NCBI): domain Eukaryota; kingdom Metazoa; phylum Mollusca; class Cephalopoda; order Octopoda; family Octopodidae; genus Octopus; species Octopus sinensis. Next base: position 127,460,274 of record NC_042997.1, on the reverse strand, counting down.
TCGGATGCGATGCCGCTGCTAATTGCCTCTTCTAGCTTCTTAACTAGCTCACCCTCTACTCTATTTCTATCTATGGCTAGTGCTTTGCTGTACCTAATCGCTTCTGCTTTTACTGCTCTCTTGAGGGCAAACCACCATTTGTTGTTGATGATGGCTCCCGTCAAAGCCCTCTTTACTAGTGTGCTAATCCGGTCTCTGAAAACTTGTCTCGATGGGAAAGACGCGTTTAGTTTCCAGTATCCGGGACCCTGCCTAAGTGTCTTACCTAAGTCTAGCGTACATGTCACAAGTTTGTGATCCGTGTAGCTGACTATGTGGAATTGTGGACATCCTATGCTATCTCTATCTACTGTCCTACACAGTATCCTATCTAGATACGATCTCGACGACCCGATGCGGTTGCTCCATGTCCACGTTGGCGCATTCGGGTGGTCTAGTCGGAACCTGTCAGACAGTTGAAAGCGTCTGAGCAGGTCTCTGAGGCATTTGCATCATCCCGTCTATTCCTATCTCTACCCACGTAGTCTACATGCGTGTCCAAGGTAGCATTCCAATCCCCCACTAAGAGTAAAGGACGAGACGTTCCCAAGAAAACTTCTAGACGTTGAAAGAAATCCGCCCGACCTGTTAAGGGCGGTGCGTAAACTGATACGAGTCGAAAAGCGCACCCATTGCTGCCGTCGACATCCAGGACGACCAGTCTACCCTCCGGGTCTACGAATGTTGTCCTTACATTGAGATCCAGACTCTTGTGAAAAAGTACCGCGGTGCCACTACTGCCCATTCTCGGCAGACAGGGGGAAAAATAAATGTTGAACTGTCCGCCAAACATGGTCTTTAGGGCCCGCGGATTGTGGAGTCTGGTCTCGCTTATGGCTATGATTTCTAACTTATGTGACTTTATGTCATTTAAGAGGTACCCTTGTTTCCAAGGGGACCCCAAGCCACGCGCATTTACACAACCAATCTTGATCATAGATAGATAGATAGATAGATAGATAGATAGATAGATAGATAGATAGATAGATAGATAGATAGATAGATAGATAGATAGATAGATAGATAGAAAAATGATTTTTATTCTGCCAGGCAGCTATTTGTAACATCACAGAATGGTTATTCACTGGTTTCCCATATATCAGTTGTGACGAATTTCATTTAAGGCTGAATCTGGCTATAAGTATTGGCAATGCTCAACAATGCAGAAATATCCCTTGAGTTTTCACTAACTACTACTGGGAAGATTTTCTTTTCCCTCCAATATATATTGTGCTTTGAAACACAACATACCCGTAAGAGTTATTATCTATGGACGAATCCTACGGTAAATTTGCCTTTCAATGATATATTTGCATTAAGGATGATGCATAAATGGCTATTTTAATCTAATGCTGTTTTTCTTGTGTATGACAGGTTTAGCTTGGCTAAGCCTTTGTGCACCTACAGGTAAAATTTAGAGCAGCAACAGCCTGACTCAACCAAAATAAATATATTATCAATCTATACCATGGTTGTGAGTAACCTTTTTATTTTGACAGTTAAGACTAAATATGTGTGTATATATACGAATGTGTACACACACACAAACACACACACACACACAGACACACACACATACACTCACACACACACACATCAGCATCACCGTTTAACGCCCGCTTTCCATGCTAGCATGGGTTGGACGATTTGACTGAAGACTGGCGAGCCAGATGGCTGTACCAGGCTCCAATCTGATCTGGCAGTGTTTCTACAGCTGGATGCCCTTCCTAACGCCAACCGCTCCGTGAGTGGTGTGGGTGCTTTTACATGCCACCTGCACGAGGGCCAGTCAGGCGGTACTGGCAACGGCCACGCTCAAATGGTGTTTTCTACGTTCCACCTGCACAGGAGCCAGTCCAGCAGCACTGGCAACGACCTCGTTCGAATGTTTTTTCACGTGCCACCGGTACAAGTGCCAGTAAGGCGACGCTGGTAACGAATGGTGCTTTTTATGTGCCAACAGCACGGAAGCCAGTTAGCTGCTCTGGCAACGATTTCGTTCGGATGGTGCCCTTAGCGCTCCACTAGCACGGACGCCAGTAATCGAATTTGATTTCGACACACATACACACACATACATACATATATACATACAGAGAGAAATTTCACCAAAAATAGTACACTGTTTCCAGTTTTATTTCATTGTGCAATCGGAATCTCAGACATAAAAAAAGTTATGGACTTTTGTAATATTTTTACTACCATGTTTTATAGATGGAATGTCAAAACCAGTAGAGCACCAGAGAAAATGCCCTGCAGTAATTATTACATCTCTTTATGTTCCAATTTCAAATACTGCTGCAGTGAACTTTGCCTTTCATTTCTTCAGAGGTCAATAATATAAAATATGTATTAATAATGTACTATGATTTCTTTCCATTGAACACTACTCACTTCTTTGTAAAATATTTTGACCATGAGCCAAAGACAGGAAACATTATTATTAGTTGTAGGAAGGTAAGATCTGTGGAAGAAGGAGGGAGATGGTGGGAAGATTTGCGGTAAGGGTATAATAAAACTTTTGTTTATAGCTTTGTTTTAGAGCAATGTTTTTTTAACCGAATATTTATTTTACTATAAAGTGACAGAAATTTTTAAAATTGTTAATTCTGGCTAACTTTGAATATATAATATATATATATGCGTGTGTGTGTATGTGTGTGTACATATACACAGTGAATATGTATATATATATATATATATATATATATATAATATATATATATATTATATATATATATATATATATATATATATAGTATGCATTGTCTGGAGACTTTTATTTGCAGGTGAAGAAATAGCCAAATTTTTGGCTGCTATTTCTGAAAAGTTCGGTGTGTGGTAAAGTGAATTTTTACTTTACCATATTTTTATAAATATATATATATATATATATATATGTGTGTGTGTGTGTGTGTGTGTGTGTGTGTGTGTGTGTGTGAATATATATATTTATATGTATATATATATCATCATGGCTCGGCTTCGCGAACGAATTCTGGCTAATTTTGAACATATATATATATATATATGCGTGTGTGTATGTGTGTGTACATACACACAGTGCATATATATATATATATATATATATATATATATATATGTGTATATATATGTATATATTATATATATGTGGAAGATATTACTGAACTCATAAGTACATCAGAGTTCTTAAAATGTATTTCAGAGAGAGAGAGAGGGTGAGAGAGAAACGGAGAGAAGGATAGGAGAAAGATGAGGAGAGAGAGAGAGAGAGAGAGAGAGAGAGAGAGAGAGAGAGAGAGAGAGAGAGAGAGAGAGAGAGAGAGAGAGAGAGAGAGAGAGAGAAAGATATAGAGAGATAACTATGACTGTACAAGTTTCATTGGAACAGTCTGGCAGGAAATTTTGTTAAATCTGCTATTGTCAACTTGTAACTGTTCACGAAGAACATTAACCATGTCAATCCCAGTTGGTCTTGAAGAGACTGTGGAGACCACGATCATGGATCGTTCCTCGGGAAATGGGAGATAAGACACGACCTATATTATGGCCATGTGATACCAGTAGATGGCGGATATAGCAGACACAACATAAACACAACAACTGTAACAAAAAACACTGCAAAAACGATAATCATAGCAATCCTAATTGCAACCACCGTATCAAACATCTGTCTTTATAAGGGAATTAACCCTGTAATACCTGTTTCCTTCCATGTTAAATGAATTTGACTGTCTCCATCACTCTCTCCCCCTCCCCGTCTCTCCCCTCTCACCCTCTCTTTATAAACACACACACAAATATATATAGATATAGATATATATATGTATGCATATATGTACATATATATATATATATATATATATAATATATATATATATATAATAAACTTTATATATAAAGAACGTGTAATACACGAAGTGGCGAAACGGAAAACAGACAAGACATTCGAAGCCTTCAATCTTCAGTCAGAAACCGATTGCTATGATTATCGTTTTTGCAGTGCTTTTTGTTGCAGTTGTGTTTATATTGTGTCTGCTTTATCCGCCATCTACTGGTATCACATGGCCATAATATAGGTCGTGTCTTATCTCCCATTTCCTGAGGAACGATATATGATCGTGGTCTCCACAGTCTCTTCAAGACCAACTGGGATTGACATGGTTAATGTTCTTCGTGAACAGTTACAAGTTGACAGTAGCAGGTTTAACAAAATTTCTACCAGACTGTTCCAATGAAACTTGAACAGATATAGTTCTCTCTCTCTCTCTCTCCTCATCTCTCCATTTCTCTCTAAACCCCTCTCTCTCTCTCACCCTCTCTCTCTCTCTGAAATACATTTTATGAACTCTGATGTACTTATGAGTTCAGTAATATCTTCCACACAATTCCTTCTCTATATTAATGACCTTGTCACTTCCAATGCTGCTACATATGCAAATATTCTACAATACTTGCATATATGCTGATTGTAAAGATTCACAACTCATCACTCTATAGTTTTCTTTTGGCATATTCACTTCTCTCCAACTTTCCCGCTTCTACCACTACAACAATAACTATCTTTTGATATATACCTCCTTCATCCTCTATTTAAGCAATATCCTACACTTCTAAAACACGTCCATACTAAATTCACCTTCTTCTAATCTAACTGCTATCACAAGGTCATATCACCATCATCTTCTGTTAGTGTAGCTAGTATCACACTACCACACGGCCATAACTCACCTCAATAACAGGTGCAATGTCTAGTTATTACATGTCCGTATCACCTACTGCTATTCTCAATACGTGCTTATAAGGAAGGCGATGAGCTGGCAGAAACGTTAGCACGCCGAGGTCGACTTTGCCTTTCATCCTTTCAGGGTCGATACATTAAGTACCAGTTAGACACTGGGGTCGATGTAATCGACTTAATCCGTTTGCCTGTCCTTGTTTGTCCTCTCTGTGTTTAGCCCCTTGTGGGTAGTAAAGAAATAGGTATTGCGTCTGTCGCTACGTTCTGAGTTCAAATTCCGCCGAGGTTGACTTTGCCTTTCATCCTTTCGGGGTCGATAATACCTATTTCTTTACTACCCACAAGGGTGTAAACACAGAGGAGACAAACAAGGACAGACAAACGGATTAAGTCGATTACATCGAAACCAGTGCGTAACTGGTACTTAATGTATCGACCCTGAAAGGATGAAAGGCAACGTCGTCCTCGGCGGAAATTGAACTCAGAACGCAGCGACGGACGGAATACCGCTAAGCATTTCACCCGCTGTGCTAACGTTTCTGCCAGCTTGTCGCCCTTACCACACAGCCACACAGCTTCTTACTACACAGCCACACCTGTGTCTACCATCTAGCACTTCTTATAATCTTCAATATTTTAGAAGTAACAAACTAGCTAAGTGTGTGCTGAGCTCCAAATATCAGATTTCAGAAACAGTATTACTATTAAGCTAACAGTACAAACACCGACAGCACAACTGGAGGATTCATAGAGGCAAAAAAAGAAAAACAGATAACAAAAAAAGGTCAAATTGCCATATAGAAGGTTTCTTTAATGGTTGAGTTTGTCAGGAAACTAATCATTACCATAAAATCTTTGATATAGAATTTTATTCAATGTTCTTTTGACTGTTCTCTGTCCAAGTGCTTCTTCAAGAATTCATCTGCCAAACAGTCAATAGTGCTGCCGGTACGTTACCATAGCAACTGAAAACTGAGTGAAGAAAATCACCATAATTATTTTATTCTGGTATCTTATGGGTGGAACAGGAAAAATAACCATCTCCTTCCTTTAACATTTCCCTTGTAGAATATGATAAAAGGATTTCCTATATAAATTCTTCAGAATAGTGCAATATATAACTCGGAGATATCAAAGATCTTACTTTATTTCGCTATTTTGTGATGCCAACTTTCTAAGTAGTGCCTCTTTATGATATCTACAGTTAGGATTTTGTGTTTTATATTCTAAAATCAATATATTCACAGTTCATTAACAGTACCAGTAATATACTGGGATAGTTGAGAAATGCCAGAATAAGTTGTAAACTCCTATCAAATATTTTTTTTTCATTCGGCTAATAATACATTCTTAGGAAAGGCATTGTGAAGGCACGTGGCTTAGTGGTTAGGGCGTTCAGCTCACGATTGTAAGGTCGTGAGTTCAATTCCCGGCAACGCATTGTGTCCTTGAGCAAGACACTTTATTTCACATTGCTCCAGTCTACTCAGCTGGCAAAAATGAGTTGTACCTGTATTTCAAAAAGGACAAGCCTTGTCACATTTTGCCATGCTGAATCTCCTTGCTAACTACATTAGGGGTACACATGTCTCTGGAATGCTCAACCACTTGCACATTAATTTCATGAGCAGTTCCGTTGATCGTATCAGCTGGGACCCTCGTCATCGTAACCGACAGAGTGCTCCTTTAGGAAAGGCATAAGCGTCACAAGTTTCGATGAATATTAGCAATTACAAATTTAAATCATTCACTTTCTGACCATCATACTTGCTATTTATAATCTACAGACACTTTCTGTGTGTCAGCCTCTGTCTGTGTCTGTCTGTGTCTGTTTATCTACCTGTGTCTCTTTGTCGCTGTCTCTCATAAACAAATCAACACTAGTTGTCAAGCAGTGAGGAAGAACATAAACACAAAGACACACACACACACACACATACATACACACATTGACATGCAATGCACACAACAGACTTCCACACAGTATCCGTCTACCAAATCCACCCACAAACATTGGTCAGCCCAAGGTTATAGTAAAAAAATTTTTTTTTTTACTTGTTTCAGTCATTTGACAGTGGCCATGCTAGAGCACATCGACTAAGTTACTCACAAGGCTTTGGTCGGCCCGAGGCTATAGTAGAAGACACTTGCTCAAGGTGCCACTCAGTGGGACTGAACCCGGAACATGTGGTTGGTAAGCAAGCTACTTACCACACAGCAAATTCTATGCCTATGCCCAAGATATCACACAAAGGGACTGAACCTATGTAATTTTATACATGATAGGCTTCCCCACAGTTTCCCTTCTACCAAATTTCTCTCTCATTGTATTAGTCAACCTGGGGTTGTATCAGAAGAAACGTACTTAATGTCTCTCACAGTGTTTGAACCTAAGAACTTGAAATTCATAGAGCGAACTTTTTAACCTTTTGACTGTTAAGTCTGCATATTTAATTTTTATTTTCTGAAAGAAAAAAAAATGAAAAAAAAAAGAAAAAGTGTTTTGACTTATTTCTAAATCCATTTTACTTAACATTGTAAAATATTTTAAGTAATTTTATTATATTTAATGTTATTGCTTATATATATATTTTTTTTTTTAATTCAAAAGGCAATGTAATAGAAATATGACTTAGACTAAGAACATTATTACATGGTTTTAATGTATAACCTCTTCTAAGCACTGTGAGCAGACATACACATATACATACACAGACACTATCACATATACATATGCATACATACATACATACATACATACATACATACATACATACATACATACATACATACATATATATATATATATATATATATAATATATATATATATACATATATATATATATATATATATATATATGTATGTATGTATGTATGCATGCATACATAATATGCATTTATTTAGATAGGTATTTTGTATATATTTATGAATATATATATATATGTTGTGTGTGTGTGTGTGTGTGTGTGTGTGTGTGAGCACATGTGTATATGCACACAGACACACACACACACACACACAGATATATATATATATATATATATATATATATATATATGTGAGTGTGCATGTGTGTATGTATGTGTATGTATATATGTTGCGTTAGTTCAGGAATTAGAGGGCTATTATAAAGAAAATGTACTCAAATTATTTTAGTGCAGAGAAAAATGTGTGTATTTATGTATATCATCTTCATCCTCATCCTCATCATCATTTAATGTCCATGTTTCATGCTGGTATGAGTTAAATGGTTTGGCAAGAACCAACAGGTCCAAGAACTGCATCAGTAGTTCAAGAATTTGGAGCTGGAGATCTCCATTTCCAACGATTTTGAGGGTCACCTCCCAGTGGTGTCAGGCGTCAACGAAGAGCCCTCAACCACAACAAAACGACCAAAGTTTTTTTTTCAAGGTCTGGGGTCTCCCGCCCCTAAGCCCTAGACCATCGCCTAATCACCCTTACCTGTCTTGTTGCTTAACAACAACAACAACTGCATCATGCTGTACTATCTCCTTTGGTATGGTTTCTGTGGCTGTTTGCCCTTCTTAGAGATAGATGCTTTAGAGCATATACTGTGAGGTTGACATGATGCTTGCAAGACAATGAAGGAGACAGCTTTATTCATGGAACTGAGAGGTGAAAGTTTGAGATATGGGGCCAGAGCAAAACAGTTTCTTGCTTTGGAAGGGCAACAGTGTTACACACATTTTAGATAAAACAGTTGGAATGATTGGGGTGAAGTTGAGAAGAAATGAAGATATTGTTGAAACTAGTAGTGTACTCAGTGACAATTATGGATGCACAAGACATGCAGTGGGATCACAGGCAGGCTAAAAGTGAAAGTAGACTTTGTATGAGGAAAATGTACAGAAGTATTTAGTAATAAGAATACACATGAAATAAACTCTCTCTAGTGTTAGCTCAAAAACATCAGTAAATAGTTTAAAGGCTTTGCTATTTTGGTGATTTACTTAGCAACCAAACTAGGTGCACAGAAAACATAAGTATTGGGTTGTCTGGAAAGTTTGTGCCAATTTATAGTAGCTTACTTTTCGACTTATGGTTGAGTCCATAAAATAGGATTTCACTACATCTCCATTTAGAGCACAGTTTAAGTTATCTTTTTGTGGAAGAAGGTTTATGTTCCTATAACCTGTGTTAATTCTGTAACCCTTTAAAATGGAAGATAAGAAAGTTCATTTTCGGCACTTGATGCTTTGGAAACCAGACAAAAATTGCTGCAGCTCGGCTGGGATGTGTTACCCTACCCTCCATATTCACCAGATATTGCTCCTTCGTATTTCCACTTATTCAGATCTCTGCAGAATAGTCTTAATGGTAAAAATTTCAAAAAAAGATACCTTGATGAATTCTTTGCCATGAAACCACCCCAGTTCTGGGAAGAGGATAATTTCAAGTTAAATGAAAGATGCAGATGCATTGTGCAACAAAATGGTTCATATTTGGTTGATTAAAAATGTAATGGCAAGTATTTATTGATCTTTTTTTCCCTTTAAAAATCGACACGAACTTTCCGGACAACCCAATACATAGAGTAAAAGTGAGATATGTCTTTTCAGGGTTTTTCTCACAGAATGACCAGTAGGTTATATGCTTGTATATAAACTGTGACAATAGGAATGAAAATTGGTCCTGGAAGATAGATGTTTTGTGAAAGTTAGAAAGAAAAGGGTTGAGCTTGGTTCACTGAATGTATAAATACTAGTAAGTATGATAGTATAAATGAGGTGAGAGAAAATGGAAATAAGAGGAATTAGACGTAGTCTGCAGGAGAGAATGCTGCACTGGTATGGGAATGTGATACATATGGAAGATCGTAATTGTGTAAAGAAATGAAAAGTATTTAAAATGAATGGAAGTTAAGGAAGAAGGACTGACATCAAGATAATAGTTCTTATAAAGATGACAAAGGGCCATGATTGTTGGTGACAAACAGTATTGGAGAACACTTGACCCCTCAGGCGTGTGTACTGAAACATATATTAAAGGGTGGTAATGCTGAAAGTCTCCATCTGCTTTCCATTTGATAACCTCTCTTCACTCTGTCAATCAATTGGTTACTAACTGTTCAAGGCTGCAATGAAGTATAATACTAAAACTCTTGATATTCAATTCAACTACCACCATTCTTTTGATACTACATCTCTCTCTCTCTCTTTTTTTCCCTCTCTCCCTCTCTCTCTCTCTCTCTCTCTCTCTCTCTTTCTCTCTCTCTCCCATTCCACTGCATTTGTACTGAAGGATTGTGCCAGATCTGAGTGGTGTGTGATACACACTTCATCACCCTCGAGGTCTGCTAGTCATCATTTGTCATTAGCGTCCATCGTTTTGTCTCACAGCATATATTCTTTCTTATCACCACTTATCTCTATGACCATTTATATATTATATATATATATATATATATATATATATATATATATTTACATACATACATATATATACATACATGTGTATATATATATATATATATATGAACATCAATGGAATTTGTATCTTTGTGGTACCAGTGCCGGTGACACGTGGCACACAAGAAAACCATCCGAACGTGGCCGTAGCCAGTACCGCATCGACTGGCCTCCGTGCTGTGGGCACGTAACAAACACCATCCGATCGTGGCCGTTTGCCAGCCTCATCTGGCATCTGTGTCGGTGGCACATAAAAACACCATCCGAGCGTGGCCGTCTGCCAGCCTCGTCTGGCACCTGTGTCGGTGGCACATAAAAAACACCATCCGAGCGTGGCCGTTTGCCAGCCTCGTCTGGCACCTGTGTCGGTGGCACATAAAATCACCCACTACACTCTCGGAGTGGTTGGCGTTAGGAAGGGCATCCAGCTGTAGAAACACTGCCAGATCTGACTGGACTGGTGCAGCTTTCGGGCTCCCCAGACCCCAGTTGAACCGTCCAACCCATGCTAGCATGGAAGGCGGACGTTAAATGATGATGATGATGATGATGAGATATAATATATATATATATATATTGTTTACATACATACATATATATACATACATGTATATATATATATATCTATATATAATATCTATTATATATATATATATAATATATATGTATTACACATATATATGCATGTATATGTGTCTTACTCTCTTTTACTCTTTTACATGTTTCAGTCATTTAACTGCGACCATGCTGGAGCACCGCCTTTAGTCGAGCAAATCGACCCCAGATCTTATTCTTTGTAAGCCTAGTACTTATTCTATCGGTCTCTTTTGCCGAACCGCAAAGTGACGGAGACGTAAACACACCAGCATTGGTTGTCAAGCAATGCTAGGGGGACAAACACAGACACACAAACACATACACACACATACATATATATATATATATATACATGTATGCGACAGGCTTCTTTCAGTTTCCGTCTACCAAAGCCACTCACAAGGCATTGGTCGGCCCGGGGCTATAGCAGAAGACACTTGCCCAAGATGCCACGCAGTGGGACTGAACCCGGAACCATGTGGTTGGTAAGCAAGCTACTTACCACACAGCCACTCCTGCGCCTCCTGTGTGTGTATATATGTATATAATATATATATATATATATTATATATATATATATATATATATATATATATATATGCCCTGGGTTATGATGTTAAACTGCATCTATATATATATATATGTATGTCCTGGGTTATGATGTTAAACTGCATCTGGGGGACCTGGAGTTGTGGGGTAGCATGGACTCACTCCTTAATTACCATTACTCCCACCTCCATTCTGACCCAGAGCAGTAGGTCTATGGCTTAAATAGATTTCTTAAGTGCAAAGGATACTCCCATTATTATTGATAAAGCTGTGAGGAAGGCAACCCTTCTAGGAGAAGGGTTTACTCTAGCATAAAACTTGCAGTCAAAATAGCATCTTTTAATGCTTGTCATTGGAGCCTACTGTGGGGACAGAGAGATGTCTCACCATTATTTAAATGTGAGACACCTATCATCTGACAAGGTGAAGCAATGAACATATATGTCTGTGTGAGTACACACGTGTGTTTATGCATGTGTGCCTGTGTACATATCTACATTTATGTCTTGTAACTTAGCACACAGACATAGACACACACACACTCTCTCTACCTCTCCCCCCCCTCTCTCTCTCTCTCACACACATACACACAAGCATGTTTGTACAAAGAGAATATGTGTATAAAGAGAATAAAAGATCACTAAGTACATCCTGTAGTGCTTATGTATTATAAACGAAGCAGTCGATGATCCACAACAGTAATACTTAAAATTCTAAACACAGAACATGTAAAGTATCTCTGTGATCTTTCATGTCTATTTCCTGGTGAGTGTCAAGGTTATTTGGTTTGTGTGTTTATCTGAGTGGAATCTGGTTTGGTTTCCAGAAATGCTTGGGTCATTTGCATCACAGAACTGCAAGAGCCTTGATCGTTCTTCATTCTATGTACCATATCCATTATTTTCGTGTAATGGATATTTATTTGCATGTGTATATGTGAGTAAGTGAGTAAGTGCATGCACGTGTGTGTGGGGGGTACGTGCGTGTGTGTGTGAGTGTGTGTGTGTGTGTGTAAAGACATAGATACACATATATAGGTGCAAGCTTGGCTCTGTGCTTAAGAAGCTTGCTTTCAAACCAGATGGCTTTAGTTTCTATCCCACTGCTTGGTACCTTGGGCAAGCGTCTTCTACTTTTCTCTTTTACCCTGAAATAATCTTCTGAGTTAATTTTATTTGTAGATGGAAACTGAATGAAGCCAGTCTTGTGTGAGTATGTGTATGTGTATTTATGCCCGTGTGTATATGTGTTTGTTTGTGTGTGTGTGTATATGCATGTGTGAGTGTATGTGTTTTTGTATGCACATTTGCATGCATCTATGCATCTGTTCACATTTGCACAATGTGTAAGTCATGAGCTATGAGTGCTATTGTTATTGTCACTTCTATCAACAAATAATCTACCCGCTTCATGCTTTTGAAAGTGTGCAGACATCTGGGTGTAAGTAATGCTTTAATAATATGTCAGCCTCCTAAACCCTGCCAACATGCTAGCATGAATAAACGGAAGCAAAATACGAACATTTTATATTTACGTGTGTGTGTGTGTGTGTGTATGTGTGTGCGTGTGTGTGTGTGTGTGTGTGTGTGTGTGATAGTAATTTTCAACTAACAGCCATTTAAAACTACTTCTACCTGTTCAAGGTCAAGTGATTGGTAACTAAACCTGCCCCCTACAAGGCCTGCCCATTGAAGAGGTTTTCTAGGAATCCAGCAGGATTTTTAAAAAAAACAGAACCTGTCAAAGGTTGACAAACTACTTGAGTGCCAATGTCACCCATATGCTGGAGAAGAGATGGGTATCGCCAGGATGACCATGTCTAAGAAAACAGAGAAACAGTAGTTGCACAGATATAAACTGGAGTGGTCAAATGCAAAAAGAAACCCCAAGACTGAAATGAGGGGGAAAAGACGGGTAAAAAAGAAAAAAGAATTCCTCGAACCACAATGGTAGAAATGCTATCAGGAAAAATAGACAGATGGATGTTATTGTGACACTAAACACTCAATAGCGTCTCACAATATTTTAGAATTAAATTTAAAATAGAAGTGGTCCCTGGTTTTCAAGACACAGTATTTAATCTCCTACAGAATTTGCATGTGGCTTTCAACACAGAATATTCAATTTCCTGCAGAAATGCCATCACAGAAAGAAAGTTCCAATCTCAGGAAACAAGACACCCTATTCCATCTCTAATTCAAATTTATTTTGTTGTTCTTTAAAATCATTTTCAGCCGAATCTCTTCACTTGTTAATCTCCCTTCTTAAACTAATCACTCCAACATTTCTTCAACAATCCTTCTTTGCTAATCCTGCCATTCTACACTCTGCCGAATTCTTTTCCTTCTGTTATTTATTATTTTTTTTTCTTCTTAGTAATTTATTTATTCATTTTTTTTTTTTTTTTTTTCACATCTAATGTTCCATTCATTAATGAATTTTAAATTGCATAGTTCCGCTGCAACAATATTGCATAGTTGTGCTACCACAGTATTGCACAGTTATACTGCATCAGCACATTTCTTGGTTTCTTATTATTTCGTTTTATTCCATAATATTGACCAAAAAAAAAAACTGTGTGGCTAGAATTCTAAAGAAGATTGAACAAATAATTTACTGAAATTATATTTATGGAAAAACAAAAACAAAACAAATGACTTTAGTCCAGTAATTCCTGTCAATACCATTATGTTAATGAGATAGGGTTGTATGTGTGTAGTGGGTAGAGGAGTGAACAGAAAAAACACCAAATTTTGTGTTTCTTATTATTTTGCTTCCAGATAAATTCCATTCGTGATACAAAGATGGCTGTAATAATTTTTTTTTAAACAGTTCATACAGGGTTCAACCCTTAATTATAAGAGCAATCACCCAGATTAGAACCTGATTTGCATATTTTGTAGAACTCTAAATCTGTCTTGGAAGATATTGCTTTATTGATTTAAAAAAGATGAACTAGTGACGTGGGTGGGGATTGAACCTGCTTTACATTTAGACTATATTTCACATTGACAACATTAATTACCTCTTCTCTTGCTAAATATAAACATTAAAGGAGAATTTGATGTGGTTAATATTGCTGATGCAGCCACTGATGAGGTTTTTTTGTGCTTGGTGCTGCTATTGTTGTTGTGCTTGATGTTGGGGTTGAAGCTGTTGTTGTTGTCGTCGATTTTTTTTTTTTTGCTAATGTTGTTGTTATTGTCGTTCATGTCGTTACTATGGTTATTGTTTTCATATTGATATCGCTGATGTTAATACAGTCATTGTTGTTGATATTGATGTTAGCGTTACTCTTGGTATCAATGTTAATGTTTTTTTCCGGCTGTTACAGTTTACACACACATACACACACACAAACACATTTATATATCATCATCATCATTTACTTAATTAATGTTTATGTTCCATGCTCACTTAGTTGGAACCATTCAACAAGATTTGATGAGTCCAAGGACTGTATCCTACTCCAGTGTCTACTTTGGCATGGTTTCTACAGCCAGATGTCCCTCAAAATGCCAACCATTTTACAGCAAGTGATTTTACAGTGTGACCAGCACTAAGAAGGTCACCAAACAGCTAGTAAGACTAATAAATGGAAGGTGTGGTGATAATGGTGGTGGTGGTGGTGGTGGTGGTGGTGGTGGATTTATGCTTGGAAATGAAGGATTAAAGTATAAGAAAAGGGGAAAGAGCAGGTTTCTTGTTGTAGAAGCAGTTTTTCTTTTATGCATGTTTCATTAAAAATATGACTCTATTTGAGTTTTATCTTTTTATTTTAGATTTTTCATACTTTATGAATTTGTTTTGCAAAATTCCTGATGTGAAATCATGTATTAAAACACTGTGATATATAGGCATAGGAGTGGCTGTGTGGTAAGTAGCTTGCTTACCAACCACATGGTTCCGGGTTCAGTCCCACTGCATGGCACCTTGGGCAGGTGTCTTCTACTATAGCCTCGGGCTGACCAAAGCCTTGTGAGTGGATTTGGTTGACGGAAACCGAAAGAAGCCCATCGTATATATGTATATATATATATATATAATATATATATATATATATATATGTATGTGTGTGTGTATATGTTTGTGTGACTGTGTTTGTCCCCCCAACATCACTTGACGACCGATGCTGGTGCGTTTACATCCCCATAACTTAACAGTTCAGCAAAAGAGACCAATAGAATAAGTACTAGGCTTACAAAGAATAAGTCCTGGGGTCGATTTGCTCAACTAAAGACAGTGCTCCAGCATGGCCACAGTCAAATGACTGAAACAAGTAAAAGAGTAAAAGAGATATTGTTATATTTTGAGATGGTAATTTTTCTTTTCTTTCCAAATAAATTCATGCATTACATATTCATTCTTCACTTGTTTATTATTGTTCTGATATTATCTTATGTCTATTGTCTAGAAATTTTTCCTCACATACCCTCCTGTTCTGTTTAGTCCATTCTCAGAGAATGGACTAAACAGAGCAAGGGGATACACATGGATGGAAGAATCACTGAAGGGATCACAGATGTGACAAAAGATTTCCAGACAATGAACACCAGATAAAATAAAAACAATTATAAATGTCTGAAGAACAAATATATAGAGCCTGTGCTTATTTGACAAGTCAAAAAAAAAAAAAGAGAGAAGAAAATGACCATCCCTAATTATAAGAATATTTTTCAAATTTTCTTATTAGTTTTTATAGCTGGCTTCGAACAATAGAGTTCCTCAATTCACAGGTAAAAAAGAAAAAACTAATATAAAAATATGCAAAATCTAATATATAAAGGTAAAATTTGAATATAACCATATATTTAATGATATATATATATATATATATGTATATATATGCATGTATATGTGTATGTGTGTGTGAGTGTGTGTCTGTGTGTGTATATATATATATAAGTTAAGAATGTATAGTAAATGCACAAACAAAAAACAGACACAGACTGACAAGTTAAAAAAAGCATAGTAAATGTTTTTATATCATCATCATCATCATCATCATCATCATCATCATCATCATCATCATCATCATCATCATAGTTTAACGTCCGCTTTCCATGCTAGCATGGGCTGGATGGTTTGACTGAGGACTGGTGAGCCAGAGGCTGCACCAGGCTCAATTTGGTCTGGCAAAGTTTCTACAGCTGGATACCATTCCTAACACCAACCACCCCAAGAGTGTAGTGGGTGCTTTTTATGTGTCACTGGCACGAGGGCCAGTCAGGCAGTTCTGACAATGACCACGCTCGTGGTCAAAAGTTGTTTTATGTGCTACCTGCACAGGAGCCAGTCTGGCAGCACTGGCAACAACCATGCTTGAATGTTGTTTTTCATGTGCCGGTAAAGCGACGCTGGCAATGATCATTTATATATAAAATTTTTGTGGTTGTTGCTGTTGATATATTTTTTAAAGTATTGCTATTGATGTGCTTGTTGGTTTTTACTCAGTTTTTACTTTGTATATAGGTGCAGATATTTTAATTAATCTTTCCCCAAGCATAAATGTCAATTAAGCAGATGAGAAACTAATTTACTCCTGTAGAGGTGGCTAGTCTAATGCAGATATATTACCTATCAAACAGCTATACATGCAAAAAACTAAAACAAATAGAATTACTTTCCCCATGTGTGTACCTTGTATGTTTTTAATGGCTTAATCCAAAAGATGAAAAGCAGCTGCTGTGAACCTTTTATGAGCTCCCTGTGTTGGGAGAATGTAAGGGATAAGGGATCCTACAATTGAAAATTTACTGTCACTGGCACAGGTGTTTTTGTGCATAACTGGCACAGGTGCTTCTGTGTCACTGTAAAAGATGCTTTTATGTGTCACTATAACAGGTGCTTTTATGTGTTAGCGGCAAGTGCTTTTACATGCCACTGTAACAGGTGTTCTTATGTGTCAGTGGAACAGGTGCTTTTACATGTCACCGTAACAGGTGCTTTTGTGTGTCACCAGCACAGGTGCTTTTTACATGTCATCATCACCAGCCACAACTGTGATTTCACTTCATGAGTTTTCATAAGCACAGCAAATTGCCAAAGGCCTCAATCAATTGTCATCGCGTCTATGAAACTCAACTTCTGAAGATTGTGCTTCACCACCACGTCCCATGTCTTCCGGGGTCTACGTTTTTTGCAGGCTCCCTCCACAGTTAAAGACTGGCACTTTTTATGCAACTGTCCTCATCCATAGGCATCACATAGCCATACCAGTACAGTCTTCATTCTTGCACATCACTTCTGATGAATCTTATACCTAATTTTCCTCTTGAGATGCTTACTCTTTGACATACATGCACACTGACGTTGCACCTCTAGTGAAGCATGCTAGCTTCATGAATAAAATTATGGTCAAAATGATTTTAACTTAAAAATCACAAAATTTCAGTTCAGTGTATGCACCATAAAAACATTGTCTTTATTGAATTATAATTTGTTTTTAAACAATTAGACAATAAGCAAAAACAAAAAGAAACCATATTGTTGAGCTGACTTCTCACGATGTTCATTAAGAGTCAGTGTGGTAGAAGTAGACATTTTCAAACATGTGTATAGTCTTAATTTTACATATCTTATTCAAAAGAGAAAATGCAGCATCCATGATCTTTTTTTAGGAACCCTAATATTTGTGGAGAAGCGAGGAGGGTATCTTCAGACATGAGAGACAAACCAAATGTTTGCAACTTGCTAAAGTCACAAGTTAAGTTTTGGTGTTAAACCAGGCAACGTATTAGATAGCAACATTGAGTGTTTTGGTACTGACTTTAAATAGGTTAAAGAAAATTAACCTGGAGCATACTATCTTTTCATCTTCCATATTTTGCTTGTTTCAGTTATTAAACTGCAGATATGTTGAGGCACCGCTTTGAAGAATTTTAATTGAATGAATTAAAACCAGGAATTATTATTATTTTGTAAAGCCTGCTACACTTATTCCATTGGTCTCTTTCGCTAAATCATTAAATACGAGGACAAAAGCACACCAACACCAGTTGTCAAGCAGTGGTGGGGGACAAACATATGCACAAAGACAGACAGACAGACAGACAGACACACATACATACACATGCACACATGCATGCACACACACACGCACACACATGACAGGCTTCTTTCAGTTTCCATCTACAAATGCACTCACAGAACACAGAACCATGGGGTTGGAAAGTAAACTTCTTACCACACAGCCTTGAAAATCAAACGCTTAAGTTGATGCTCCTACAAAGTGAGTCAAAATATTTCAATCAATTAAAATGCAGACTCGTATTACTATATTATTTCCAGTCAAGCAAAATCACAGTCATGGCTGATACCAGTGCCACGTGAATTGGCACCTGTGACAGTGGCAAGTAAATGCACTCCAGTGTCACGCAAATGGCATCTGTGTCGGTGACATGTAAAAGCACCCATTATACTCTCAGAGTGGTTGGTGTTAGGAAGGGCATACAGCCATAGAAAACCATGCCAAATCAGATTGGAGCCTAGTGTGGCCTTCCAGTATGCCAACCCAGACAAACTGTCCAAACCATGCCAGCATGGACAATAGACGTTAAATGATGATGATGTTGATGATGATGATACTAAGAATGTCCTCGGTTGGTTTTTCTAAGTATCTTTTCAATTATCCCATGATTCAGTATGTATTAAAAACTATGTACA
>NC_042997.1:127408769-127436269 GCF_006345805.1 Octopus sinensis | reverse complement strand
TGTTTGCAGAGCAGTTTGAGAGTCTACAGCCTTATGATGTTGACATAGCAGTGCAACAACAACTTGGAGTGCGGATACAGGCAAATCTTCCTTTGTTTAATAGATATATGTAGCGCCTCACAAGGACCGAAATCACACCATACTAAGTTTTCTCATCGCGTAAGACGTTTTGAACAGCTCATAGGTTAATTGATTTAACCTATTTAATGTAGAAATTTGAGAAGTGCTAATTAATTTCTGACGCAAGTGTACATACATACATACATACATACATATTACGGCTCCCCCTCGTTTTCGAGTATGGCCATTGCACGAAGCTTAACTCTTACTGGTGCTTTGATCGAATGTGACTTTTTAGCCCAGCTAAAGATCTACAATGTCTTGTACAGAACTGGCAACTAATACCTTTACCGGTAATAGCCGGCTGTAGTTGTAACTGGGCTTCATGTACCTTTGCATGCCGTTTAAGTCCTCCTACCGAATTACACTCTCTTCCACATGCCCGACAGATATGATTAGTATGATATGTTACACCACCACCAGTGGTCAGGTTGTCACTCATCTGTCTCGCTTTATGACTACGAAGATGACTCTCGAGTCCAGCATGCTTGCATCTCTCCTGACACATGGAAAGGCATAGCTATTGATCGTAGCAGGTGAGGAAGGATTGTGCACGAGGGGACAGCCACTTTTGAGAAATCTCGAGTTGCACATGAAAAAGTAAGGAGGGATGTCAGGAAGGGCATCACTGTTACACTTCCAGATGGGAAGTGTCTTCCTTTGATACATACATGCATATGGATGGATGGAAGCACTCCGTCGGTTACGACGACGAGGGTTCCGGTTGATCCGATCAACGGAACAGCCTGCTCGTGAAATTAACGTGTAAGTGGCTGAGCACTCCACAGACACGTGTACCCTTAACGCAGTTCTCGGGGATATTCAGCGTGACACAGAGAGTGACAAGGCCGGCCCTTTGAAATACAGGTACAACAGAAACAGGAAGTAAGAGTGAAAGAAAGTTGTGGAGCTTTAGGTGTTTTCGCTCAATAAACACTCACAACGCCCGGTCTGGGAATCGAAACCGCGATCCTACAACCGCGAGTCCTCCCAACATCGCTTGACAACCGATACTGGCGTGTTTACGAACCCGTAACCTAGCGGTTCGGCAAAAGAACCGATAGGCTTACAAAGAATAAGTCCTGGGGACGATTTGTTCGACTAAAAGGCAGTGCTTCAGACGAATGACTGAAACAAGTAAAAGAGTAAAAGTGTATATATAAATTTATATAAATTAATATTAATGTATGTATCTATATAATTATATTACGGGACCAAGGGCAAAAACGACCTATCTCAAGCGTGCCTCTGGCCGAAATCAGATCGCCATGTTGATTCGTTAGTTACTGCACGCATTTTTTTTCTCTCCTTCTTTCTGTGTTTTTTTTCACTCTGTGTATCTTTCTGTTGAAGAGCGTAGGCTCGAAACGTTAAAGACTTGTTTTATTTATATTTCCTGAGCGCCATACTAATACAATTGTTTCTTTGTTTTCCACCTGCCTTCGTCTTTTGTCTATTTTCATAAAGCTTCCCGTTATATATATATATATATATATATATATATATATATAATATATATATATATATATATATGTATATATATTACATACATATATATATAATATATATTATATATATATATATATATATATATATATGTGTGTGTCTGTGTATATAGTGTATATATGTGTGTGTGTGTGTATGTGTATCTATATATACAGAGTTGGTCAAAAGTCACCTGACAGTAAATCAAAACCATTTAATTTCAAGATTTGTTTAACAACAGAATGAATTTGATAAAAGCATCTAAATATAAAACATCATGAAAATTGTTCAAACTGAAGTCCTCATTGAGCGACACAGTTTTTCATTCAAGGCAAAACAGAATTACATATAGCATTTATGGAACTTTGATTTAGTGTCAGGTGACTTCTGACAAATCCTGTATATATGTATACATAGATATGTATATATATTTATGTCGTCATCCATTTTGAATTTGAATGTACTCCACGAGGCCATTTTCTGTTCACCATGCCGTATTATCCAACTAACTGTTACTCATATACCAACATCAAACCACAACACCACGTGACTTTCCTCGACCAATCGCAGCACACCTTCCGGCAATAGCAATCAACTTCTGTCATTCGAATTTAAAATAGCTGATGACTAGCATCATACTTGAAACACACGAGTACCAGCGAATTTGAATCAAACTGTTTTGATATTATTATACATATATATATGCATACATACATATATCCTATTCTCATATGGAACTGGTCTCAATTGCCGCATGTCAATTGTGACACGTCCTAGTTTTAATAAATCCCGAATTTACTTTGTATAGTATTCAGTGTACCTACGTTTTTCTATGTTACTTATATGCGTGCTACTGGCCATAGTGAAGTATTTCTCTTAGTTCTTAAAAAAAATCCTGTGTGTGTATACCAAATCCACTCACAAGCCTTTAGCCAGCTCCACGCTGTAGCAGAATACAGCTGTTTAAGGTGCCAGGCAGCGGGACTGAACGTGGAAACATGTGGTTGGGAAGCAAGCTTCTTACCACGCAACCATGCCAGCACTTACACGTGTGTGTGTTTATATGTATGTATATATATGTATATGTATATATACATACACATATATACACACATACATACACATACTTATACATACATATATATATATATATATTATATATATTATTATAAATGAGTATAATTATAATTAGGGTTCAACAAAAAAATTTGCTTCACCACATACCGAACTTTATGGCGAAGCAAATTTTTTTGCTGAACCCTAATTTAATTATACTCATAATTATAAAAAATATTGTTTAAGTTTACCGGAAATGGTCCTTTTAACATGCCGAACAGTACTTGGTAGAATTATTAATTATTAATTAATTAATTAATTAACTTTACCCTTTATTATATATATATATATATATACATACACACACATACGTATACATACATACAGAGAGAGAGAAAAAGAGAGAGAGAGAGAGACATGCAAATAAACTGTCTTCATATCTACTTTCCTGGTTCCCTCTTATAGTCGCTTTTTACCCCGCAGACTTAGACCTCGATAAAGACTTCGGAGAGCAAATCGTTTGAGTACTATACGTGTTTTCTTTATTGAACATCTCTGGACTTCACCCGCTGATGTTTTCTTTCTTCCCCCCTTCTCTCTCTTTCTCTCTCATATTCAGTATGATATGCAGATGGCTATTTTAATCTAAAACTAATTTTGTTGCATATCACAGATACACACACACACACACACACACACACACACACACACACACACACACACACACACACACTCTTGTGTGCGTGTGTGTGTGTGTGTGTGAGTAATTCTTAATATTGTTATTACCTAGAATGTTCAAGCAGATTCGTAAGAAATGTTCAACTCCAAATGTATAAGTAATATCTCTGTCCTATTGTGTATTTCACAGAGTGGCAAGATGAAGTGGCTGTTCAGAATATGACAGAGAGAGATATAACACACAAAGTCGTCGACGTACAATAGGTTCATTGTATGTGGGATACTCTGTGCATGTAGTAAATCTACGTGGCTGAGACTAGACTTAGGAAGGAAGTAGAGAAGTGGTTAGTGGACAACAGAAGGAAGCTCATAATACTTTGTCATATATTAGATTGAAGTATGTGAGATCTTGAGAGCAACGAAGAGATTTTCGGGAAATAATAAAATAGAATAATTGTCTTGTTAGTAATGTTGCAGCTGCTCCAACTTTGGGTTGATTACTTATAAGAAATCAAGAAAGTGCAGAAAGAGATGGTACAGTGTGCAACAAATGAACCTCTATTTTTACCTGATGTCATCAGTGCTTATCTCCATTGATTGCGTGATGACGAAATACTATCGAAATGTATTGAAATATTAGTTCCCAGCAACAACGAAAGTGTCACACAGAGCAAGTCTTGCTTTTTAGCCTTTTTATCCTGTAGGGTGTCCAAAATGACCCACCCCACCGAGCAAGCTTTGTGGGAGTGTCAATGTAGTCGCTGACGATCCAAGCACGCAACAAGTTCGACTCGGTTATATTTTACTAGTGGAACTCTCAAGCGGTCTAACATAACACTTACAAGCAAACAAACACACACACACACACACACACACAAACACACACACACGCACACACACACATACACGCACACTCATTTTATCAATAGAATACATAAGTATCACATTTCGTTATTTAGGCGCAGGAGTGGCTGTGTAGTAAGTAGCTTGCTTACCAACCACATGGTTCCGGGTTCGTTCCCACTGCGTGGCACCTTGCGCAACTGTCTTGTACTGTAGCCTCGGGCCGACCAAAGCCTTGTGAGTGGATTTGGTTGACGGAATCTGAAAGAAGCCAGTCATATACATACATACATATATATATATATATGTATGTATGTATGTATGAGTTTGTGCGTTGACAACCGATGCAGGTGTGTTTACGTCCCGTCACTTAGCGGTTCGGCAAGAGACCGATAGAATAAGTACTAGGCTTACAAAGAATAAGTCCTGGGGTCGATTTGGTCGACTAAAGGCGGTGCTCCAGCATGGCCGCAGTCAAATGACTGAAACAAATAAAGAAACAATAAAGAAAACATTTCGTTATTTATCAGCATTCAAAGGATTTTATAGCAAAACTTATTTAGGAGGCTACGGAATATGATATGGTATAAAATGCCAGATACTTCGAATCTGTTCTTTCCAAATAACTCTCGCCATATAAATTCGTCTAAATCACTTGGGACCAACAACTGTCATGTAACAGAGGAACGATACGGATATATCTTGGTAAAATGTTGTCGGACCACGATAATTTGATGGGGGAAATCTATGGCATGCAAAAATTCTATTTTATAAATTACCTCCAACTTCAAAAAGTCAAACGATGATTCAATGTTTTGCAGATGAGTCATAAAATTCACCGACAATATTTTACAGAAAACCATGTAAAAATTTAGTTCAAATAAGGAAGCAAATGAATCATTAAGATCAGCAGCAATATTTCCAATAATAAAACCATCCCTAAAAAAGACAGGGGCAGCGAAAAGTCAAAAGTAGTCATAAAGCATTTCTGTATAATTTATCAGCTTCGATAGGGTTTCGCAATTGTAATATAGTGAGTCAAAAGACTTCGATCATCAGCAAGTAAAGCTTCCTCTAGAGGTGATTAAAATCTGGAAGCAGCAGGCAAAGGTAGCTACGATATTGAAATCCAACTGGTAAAAGCAATGAACATTTGCCAGGCTTAGCAGACATTCCCTCTTGAGTTGGCAAAACTATGAGAGATCAGCTATAGGCGAAACAATATGTGTGTGCGCGCGCGCGTGTATAAGTGTGTGTGTGTATTGTGTGCAGGCATGTGTTTGAGTGCGTGTGTTTGTATTTACATGTGTGTATACAGTGAGAGAGTGAAAACGAGGAGAAATGAAATAACGCTGATAAGGTGCTTGAACAATATCTCTGAAGAAAAATATCCCCAAATTGTGTTCAAATTAGCAATCTATATACGTATTATATATAAATATATATATATATATATATATACACACACACACACTCAGTTGAAAGTCTTGTAAACTGCGGCATTCGTCTCGAGAAAGCATTTGTTATAAACGTACAGTGTTATATATATATATATATATATATATATATATATATAATCCATTATATTGTCCTGTATCTATACATAATTATTATGTATTACTACAGAAGACTTACACAGGAGGCATATCTGAATTTCATGATTCTCATACTTACCAAAATCAAAAGCAGTATTTTTTAATTTATATTTCAAACAAACACCATTTTCCTATATTACTTCATAATTTAAAAAAAACTACCATTCGTTAAATTATACAACTTTCACATTTGATATTTCTGAGGAGCAGAAGAGTTGTCTATAAATGCTTATCAATACAGGATTCCATTATTCTATATTCTCTAAGTCTATGGACTATATTTGGAATAGCGGACAATATAATGGATTTTACACATAACTATTATGGATAAATAATTACCAAGGAAGCATATATGGACTTTAAAACTCTCATACTAAAGTGTACTTACCAAAATCAGAAGCAGTAATTTTTAATTTTTAATTTATATTTCAAACAACACCATTTCCCCATATTAATTCATATTTTTTTAAAAAGCTACCATTCGATAAATTATACAAATTTCACATTTTATATCTCTGAAGAGGAGAAGTGTTGTCTATAAATGCTTATCAATATAGGATTCCATTATAGGGATAGCACTTCTGCGAAACGATCGTAAGATGCTTTAAAAACAAAACTTAATTCGAAACTTTTAAACTGTCATATTTATTATTATATATTTATACTTATACAAATTTACATATATTTATATATATTTTATTCTAATATAACAATTATTTTACACACGTATATATCTTTCTGAAGAATTTTCTAATATTGATTTCCTGATATTAATAATAATATATTAAAAAATATATATAATCGCTCGTATTAAATACATAAATGCTTTAATAGTATTAATACTTTGATACAATAGAGCACTCAATATAAATTCTGTAAATAATATCCTCATTGAATATATTTAACTAAAGATTATATATATATATATATATATATATATAATATATATATATATATATATATATATATATCTATATATATATATATATATATATATATATATATATATATATATATATAAAGAAAATATGGCCGGTTCCTGGGTTTCACGTCCATTGAGCTGTTAGTTTTACACCGTTTCTTCAGACCTAAACCTGTTGGCCAACAGGTTTAAGATCTGAAGAAACACTGTAAAGCTAAGCGCTTTATAGACGTGAAACCCAGGACAACCCCATAAATGGTCAAATCTATCTTTAAACACTCATCTGCTCTTTAACTTAGAGTGTGCTTCGTTTTCAGATTTATGATTTACTGACGATACATATATATTGACAGACCTACAGACGGGCAGGCAGGCAGGGAGGTAGACAGACAAACAGACAGAGAGATAGATAGACAGATAAATAAATAGATAGATAGATAGATAGATAGATAGATAGATAGATAGATAGATAGATAGATAGATAGATAGATAGATAGATAGATAGATAGATAGATAGATAGATAGATAGATAGATAGATGCGGATGCTTTGCTTTGTTTATTTATAAGAATTTTCCTTCGAAGAAAGATGATTTTCAAAACAGAAGCAGAAGCTCCATTGCTGGAATTTGGATTACAGCGTCGATGATTTTTACGTATTGAACTTTAGGAAACTCTGGCATATTTACGATCCACCAACTAATTTTATCTGCGAAGTGCCTGTTAACTGTTTTCTCTACTTGAAAATGCTAGCTTTACCAGATTTTCACTTCGAAATGTATGTATGTATGTATGTATGTATGTATGTATGTATGTATGTATGTATGTATGTATGTATGTGTTTATAGGATATTTCATTGGTTTTTTTCGTAAATATAACAACGAAAATTGGTTGCATGTAATTTTCTTTTCTTTTCCTATTTACACACAGAGAAAATAGTTCTTGATGGATCTTGCTGGCATTCTAAAACAACAATAATTCAACTGTACATGGCTTGAGAATACAGGTTAAATATAGAATTCGAACATGGAAAATTCTAGATATAATTTACCACAATTTACAGGAATGTATTTGTGAAAACTTATATCAATAAGTCAATTAGATACTTTATGTTGTAGAAAATGTTATGGAAAATGTACTTAGATATTTATACACTGTTGTGCCGATGGAATAATTTGTATTATAAAGCGTATTACACAGATATATGGTCATCGAAGAAGAAAAAGTCAGTTTAATGCACACGTATTTACTAACAGAAATATTGTCGAGGCTATGCCGAAATAGATACTAACTTGAAATCCAAATAAAATAAGACTTGACAAATAACTGCTATCGGAATGAAACATCAGAAGTTGGGCAAGACTGTTCTCTATTAAGTGACGTCTGCTGAGTGATAAAAGATAAAAATGAATAGATTTTCACGTACTGTTATGAAAAGGTTAACTTTATTGACATCGAGTCCAAATTTGTCAAAAACGCATGAGACATGAGTAGGCAGTCGAAATGGCCTCACTACACCCTGTTCTCCATACACACAGATACACTCACACGTACACTCAAAAACAAGCATACACACAATATGGATAGCCGTTCACATTTAATTCAGTTTTGTATATAATTTTCTACTCTAGGCAAAAGGCCAGAAATTAGATCAACCCCAGTACACAACTGGTACTTAATTTATCCACCTCGGAAGGATGAAAGACAAAGTAGATATCGGCGGAACTCAGAACGTAGAGACAGACGAAATACCTATTTCTTTACTACCCACAAGGAGCTAAACACAGAGAGGACAAACAAGGACAGACAAATGGATTAAGTCGATTATATCGACCCCAGTGCATAACTGGTACTTATTTAATCGAACCCGAAAGGATGAAAGGCAAAGTGGACCTTGGCGGAATTTGAACTCAGAACGTAAAGACAGAGGAAATACCGCTTAGCATTTCGCCTGGCGTGCTAACGTTTCTGCTAGCTCACCGCCTTATCAGTTTTGTATATTGATTATGTAATTATATAGCTAGTGCTGTTTTAATCTATAGAAACAGCTGTACAAGACAATTATGAATCTTCTATGGAATTTTCTGCTTTTTTATTACTTAATTTTTTTATGCGCTCTTTTCAAGCCTAGCTAGGCTCATGGGCCCGGTTTCTATGGCGTATGTGTTCCCCGCAGCTGGACGGGACGCCACTCCATCGCAGCGTTACTCAAGAAACAGGAAGAAAGAGTGAGAGAAAGTTGGGGCGAAAGAGTACAACAGGAGTCGCCACCACCCCCTGCCTGAGCCTCGTGGAGCTTTTAGGTGTTTTCGCTCAATAAACATACACAACGCCCGGTCTGGGAATCGAAACCGCGATCCTCCGACCGCGAGTTCGCTGCCCTAACCACTGGGGCATTGCGCCTCCACTTTACTACTCTATGCACACATATATATATATACTTATATAGATATGTATGTGTGTGTATCTATGTACATGCACATACACATGCATAGACATATATACATACATTTCATAACAGTTAAATTATTGCAGACATTTGGACATGAATGTATAATTGTAATAGAGGTCATATGTTATTGCGAATTCGTGTACATCACCAACTAATACAAAACTTTATTCATTGTTGTATACCCACAATACCAGGGATTTTGTATGGGTTTTTATTTTCAGTGGGAATTACAGGTCGTAATCACACTTCTTGGCCAAGTAATCTACTTTAAATAACTGGACAAAAATCAGTAATTTTATGTTAGAAAAACCATTTTCCCCCCGCTTTGAGTTCTTTTCTTCTATTTTGTTACTTCAATAAGTTTACTGAAAACTCCCTCTTAAACACAGAATGTATTTCTCGTGTTATGGAAAATTATGTGTTACTGAAATAAAAAAAACATTCTATATTGTATCAGTTTATAGAACAAGCTACCTGTATCTTTTCTATTTACACTCAAAGTTGAAGCAATCATTCAAAAATGTAATTTCACGAAACAATATATATATATATAATAGTGGAAGAAAATTTCGTCTTTATCGGAGACATTTGTCTGTTTCTGAAGTTGTAATAAAGTAAACAGAATAGGAAAGTGAATATAAGAAGAAAAAAAAAGTGTGTGTATGGAAATTAAAGAGAAATAGAAGTGAAATAGGGGAATGAGAAACAATTTTTAGAAGGGTATGATTGAGAAAAAGAAAGGCTTTATATTTTTCAATTATTATATATGTCTTTTTCTGCTTTTTATTCTTTAGTATTCTTTCTAAAATAAGGGGGATGGTTTTTAACAATGCTCCACCATTCGAATTTGGATAACAACATTCATAATTGTTACAAATTGAACTTTAAGAAAGTCTTGTATATTTTTATTGTTCCACTTACAGTCGGTATCTATAAAGTTCATGCTCGCTGGTCTCTTTCTTCACTTGAAAATCCTAGTTTCTCCAGGTTGTGACTTAGGCATTTATTAACATAACCGAATGCACTAATGAAAATTGGCATGAATACAATCAAGTTAAAGGGGTGGGAAGTTTTTATACATTTGTCCATAATTATCCTCAGTGGAGACAAAAGGGGGTTCGGCCTTGTGGCTTCCTTTTGGATTTCGCTGCATTGCGTAAGGCCTTCTTCTCCCAGGTTTTGTTAGCTTAAATTAGGGGTTCTCAACAATTTATTTTTACCTATGGTCCCCTGTGATCCTTATTTTACTTGGGTGGACCATCATAACCATTTGATACTTTAAAAATCCTACTCTCTTTTACTCTTTTACTTGCTTCAGTCATTTGACTGCGGCCATGCTGGAGCACCGCCTTTAGTCGAGCATATCGACCCCAGGACTTATTCTTTATAAGACTAGTACTTCTTCTGTAGGTCTCTTTTGGCGAACCGCTAAGTTACAGGGACGTAAACACCAGCATTGGCTGTCAAGCGATGTTGGGGGGGGGGTGAAACAGAGACACACAAACACACGCACATATATATACAATTTACACGACGGGTTTTTTTTCAGCTTCTGTCTACCAAATCCTCTCACAATGCTTTGGTTGGCCCCAGGCTATAGTAGAAGACACTTGCTCAAGGTGCCAAGCAGTGGAACTGAACCCGGAACCATGTGGTTGGTAAGCAAGCTACTTACCACACAGTCACTCCTGTTCGAGAATAATAAATTTGTGGTCTGCAAAATTATAGAGTAACCCATCAGATTAATGTAAAATTTGCTTTTCTTAAAGCTGAACATAAACACACAGGCACACACACACACACACACACACACACACACATATATATATATATATATATATATATGTTTCTATCCGTATATATATGTGTGTATACACATATGTATATACATACACAATAACTTACACGGTTACACACATACACACACACACACGTATTGTTCGCTTTTTTTAATTTCCATTTCTTTATAACTGTTATCACATAAGAAAAGAAAACAATAAAAATTCATTAGTATATTAGTATCTAACTAAGGAAACCCACTAAGTGTTATTAGTCTGATTAGAGTTACATCCCTGGTGATTCGCTTTATTTCGGTGTTATTAACAAAATAATATAAGATCTTAACAAGTAAATTCAACTCAAGACATATAGGAGAGCAACACTTTTAATATAATAGTCATAAATACATAAAAAGTCGGGATGTTCATGGTTGGAACACTTTTGATCATAGGCCTCCTAAGTCATGGCTAATCTGAGGTTAAATAACAATATGCTATTTTAAGTGCCTGGACTGTCTACGAGATGATAACAACGACTGGAAATGGCATTTAGAGCTGTCAACTTTGATATATTGCATACTAGCAGTATCGCCCGGCGTTGCTCGGGTTTGTTTCGACCCTTTAGAATTGGAATTTTTGAAAAGTAAAACTTTTGCATTATGTAGCTTGTTATTCTCTTTAAGTGAACATTTTTCTGGTTGAAATACACCGAAAAATTGCGACACAGCAGTCAAAAATTCGTTAAAAAATAGGGATTTTCATAGAAAAAAAGGACCTTTTTGATGTAAATAACTTTTGGTGTTAACATGGTCCGATTTGAATTTTTTCTTCTATTGAAGGAAGAGCAAGCCTTTTTTTTTTTATCATACTCTCAATTTTGGTCAACTTGCGCCGCAGGGTCTCGGAGGAGATAGTGTTAGTTGAAGGCTACCAAACCTGCCATACACAGACAACTTCAGCTTTATATATAGAAAGATTGTGTATCGTATTTAATGTTGTGTATGGTATTTACAAGATTCAACCTGTTTGCAGTGTGGAGCTCGAGTAAGTATTATTAGTCTGATGGGGATTAATTCGTATCATATAGGACAACAACGTATTTTATACATTTTTTTACATTATTTACATTTGACGGATATTTGTCCTCTTCTTTTTTGTTATTAACTCAACGTTTCGGCTGATATGTCGAACTCGGAATCTAAGGGTTAGTAGCCCGCGCTCTTAACCACTACGCCATATGCCCCTGAATAAATAATAATAATAATAATAATAATAATAATAATAATAATAATATAATAATAATAATAATAATAATAATAACATCGAAAAGTACCTTAGGAATGAGATCTCAGCTTCGAAATTTCCTCAAGACACCTGATGAAGGCTGGAGGGTATATTAACCGAAACGTTGTGTTAATAACAAACAAGATGAGGACAAATATCTTCGCTATAGTTCAGAGTCATTTTATTTTTGTCGTACTGAGTGGAAAGAAGAAAAAAGCACTCTTTTTGGCAGCTGATTTGCACATTCTGCTGGGTTACGGTATACTTCAATTAAAGACGTCCCCAGACAAAGCTGTGAACTCCTAAAAAAAGCCATGGAGGATGTCACAAACCCTTAGTTACGAAATATCGAAGAAACATCGTGAATATATGGTTGACAGGGTCACTCAACAGAGAGAAAAACATCTGAATTAATATTCATTGATTTTGTGGAAGGCTTTAATATTTAACAACCCAGAATTAAGAAACTTTGTTCTTCTTTATCAATACTGGAAGGAAAAATATCACAAGGAATCCTGACAGACACAGTGATGCATCATTGCCTCTACAATATCTTTCTAGGCTCCATTACCGTCTGTGACATGTAATAAAGAACGTCTCATCGGAGTAAATGAAGATATTACTCCATCTTCAGCAAGAATGGTATTCTATAATTTCAGCATAGTTTCGCTATGACCTCTAAATCGTCGTTGGTATACTTTGTAGGCAGAGTGTGATATCGGATACCTTCTCTCGAGCAAGCAGTTTTTAAAATTTTACACGTTGCTAATCAAAATGTCACATTAACGAAGTAATAAGCCGATACATATGTATTCTGATAAGGAATAATGTCTGCTATAAACGCCACTTGTAGCAGATGCAACCATCGTAATTATATGGCATCTCTCAACCAAATTCCCTTCCAACAACATTTATTTCATTTGTTTACTCATTTCATTGAATCTGTGCTGACTGTTTTCACCACAAATACGTCAAATATCTCATTATCTGAGATCGTTATTCAAACTGTTCAGACAGCCTTCAATGATGCAGATGGACTTATGACTAGCCCTCGGCATATATTGTTTCTTTTGTCATACCTGATAAATTAGTTTCTGATGGAGATTGGAAGTTTACTACTAGTCTAAGGCGATGATTTTTGAAAAACTGGGGCGTGCACCATTGATTCTCTTCAGTAGCTTCTCGCAGTTGTTCAGCTGAAATCGCTGTCAAAACAATCAAATATTTGATCATCAGTAATATACAATTCCAACGGAGACATCATTACTGATTATTTCAGTATGCTATCCTCTAGTGGGTAGGGATGCTAAGTGCTTACCAGCAATGTGTTAACAGTAGAACAATACGAATGTTCGTTCTGATGCCCGCAGGTATATAGCATTCACGTAACGCTTGGTAAGAAACTCTAACTGTCCATAAGAAAGTTCTCTCTAACCGACAGGTGAAAAATGCAGGAAGATGAACAGAGCACACCAAAAGACTTACTTACTGTAGGCGATAATGTATCATTTCAAAAACAATTTGGACCAAATCTCCCAGAATGAAACGAACAAGTCATCAAAGAACAAGACGGCCAATATGAATAACAGTACATGGTTCAGACAGAGTTGCTCTATGCAAAAGAACATTTTGAAAAGGGAACCACATATTTCAGTAATTGATTAGGATCTGCTATAAGCATTGAACAAACCAACAGCACAAAGCAATTCTGTCAGTCATCACTTTCTCGTCATTATAACACTCAACTAGTAAAATTTGAGTAATGGAAGACACCTAATGAGTCATCTCAACAAACACCAGTGCAACTACATGCACCTTAAATCAATACAACCAACCAATCACTAAGTTTTTAACATCAACCGATTCATATCTATGGTTCTCCAATACGTCTTCGACTGATTTAGGCTGGTATTCAAATTTTCGAAACCAGTCTCAATGCACATGGAGAAACGAAACTGCATTATTGAATTACAAGAAACTAATTTAGTTACAGCAGTTACATGATCAGATCACCAATCATGTTATTGATTATATCATCAAATAATTCTTATTTTATTTGTAATTGTCTACTAGAATCTTAAAAACTGAAGATAGAAGATATTATATTCATGTTACTTATATGTTTATATCATGTTATTCCACCAATCTATATTCTGATTTACAATTTGGTAATCATTGTCAATTGCACAATGACTAGATATATATTGACAAAAGGATTTCATTCCTATTTCGTATTGGTTAATCTGGTTATTACATTTCTCTGCTGTGAATATTTGGTATTGCCTCGTTCAGTTTAAGTAGAGTTTGTTGTGTTAAATGATTGGCCGGCGTATATCGAAGTGATCAATATATCGGTCCCCCAGTGACTGTACAAGTCACCGAAGGAACGATATATAAGGAGGCTTCTTTCTTATTTTGCTTTTTTCCAAAAGTGGATTTGTGGTCGAGGAAAACATTTTTAAAGGTCTTTTCGCTAGCTATTTTTCATTTAATTCTTCAATGATTTATGAAGATAGCATCATAGTGTCTTGGCTTATATTGGCGCCAGTTTAAGTGAATCATTAGGAGACTTCTATAATTCACTACTTGGATGTTGTTGACGAGAAAGTGATGGAATCTTGTGCTGTTGATTTATTCAGTGTTTGTAGTAGATTATAATCAATCATTGAGAGTTGTCGTGTCGTCTGTGCGCGCAATAACTTACTGAGACAAAGTTATTTTTTAAATCTCTGTCTTCGTTTTTCTCTATGAACATCTATCTACCGAATTTCTAAATGCGCATCAACTGTATCGATCACACCTATCATCAGTTAGACCTAAACATCAGCTACCTTGACCTCACCAGTCAATAAATCAATCAAACTGAACACCAATGACTTCACTAACCTGCAAAGACCGCGGGAAGCGACTTTTCAAAACTATTGATGCACCAGATGTGCTGGAATAATTAACCAAGTAGAAACAAAGCCAGAGACTTCTTGGATGGCTTCCTGATAGCTGCAAATAAATTCAGTTACTATCATCTGTATAGAAACTAACTTAATCGTTCCACAGCTATTTTGGACCAAGCCATTTGAAAAGTAGATTTCTCATTTGTGAGAAGATTGTTTGTAAACTTCACATTTCCGTTACTATCTCTCTGCACTTAAATAGAAATGCATGCAGCAGATATTACATTAAACACACAATTGACTTTTAGTTTCAACGGTGTCACATGCGAATTAACTTGTCGCTGTTTCGTGAAATTTGGCTTTCATTTCAGGCTAATTGATTTTAGTGATTTGCTTTCTAAAAGAACTGATTCAATAATATAAATCCAATACCACAAAACTGTGGGGAAAAAAGCAACAATAAAACAGTAAAATTTATCAATATATATATATATAATATATATATATATAATATATATATATATACGATCCATTTTTATTGATCACTTCATTTGTTACTTTTATCTGTTGTTGGTTTTTCATCAATGTTTAATTGTGTTTTATATTTAGTTCGTTTACTGTCAATAATAATAATAATAATAATAATAATAATAATAATAATAATAATAATAATAATAATAATAATGATGATGGTGATGGTGGTGATGATGATGATGATGACGACGACGACGACGATGACGATGACGATGATGATGATAATGATGATGATGATGACGATCTTTACTTTAATGCCACAAGGGCGATGGATGCCGAGACAGACTTCATAGCATTCTTCATTCTTCTCTCTTTCTCCTTCATTTGTCTTGTCATTGTATTGCTGTTGTTGTTATTGGTGTTGTGGTTGTTGTTGTTGTTGATCTTGTTGTCATCAGTGTTTTTGCTGTAGTTGTGGTTGTTTACGATTGTGATGTTATTATTGTCATTATAGCTTTTGTATTTGTGGTTGTTGTGTTCGTTGGATGGTGATGGTTGTGGCTATTTTTATGACTCACGTAGCAGCTATAACTGTTGTTGTTGTTGTTGTTAAAAGACATTGATAAAATATTGCAACCATCTTGAGGTGTTTCTTTTAATAAAC
This sequence comes from Octopus sinensis, assembly GCF_006345805.1. Taxonomy (NCBI): domain Eukaryota; kingdom Metazoa; phylum Mollusca; class Cephalopoda; order Octopoda; family Octopodidae; genus Octopus; species Octopus sinensis. The sequence goes on along the minus strand of NC_042997.1, from coordinate 127,420,028 downwards.
TATTGTGCAGTATAGTACGGGTCATGTGGTAAGGATACAGTGTAATGGAGTGTGGGGTATGGGGTGTGATGCAGTGTGGTGTAGTGCTATGGTGAGGTGAGTTCTAACATAGTACGATGTTTGGTAGTGTGGTGTACTATAATGTGTTATAGTGTGGTATGATCTATTGTGAAAAGTATTGGGTTGTTCGGAAAGTTCGTGCCGATTTTTAAAGGAAAGAAAAAGGTCAATAAATACTTGCCATTACATTTTTAATCAACCAAATATGAACCATTTTGTCGCACAATGCGTCTCCATCTTTTGTTTAACTTGAAAATACCCTCTTCTCAGAATTGAGGTGGTTTCATGGCAAAGAATTCATCAAGGTATCTTTCTACGTCATCCAAGGAATTGAAATTTTTACCAATAAAACTATTCTGCAGAGACCTGAATAAATGGAAATCTGAAGGAGCAATATCTGGTGAATATGGAGGGTGGGGTAACACATCCCAGCCGAGCTGCAGCAATTTTTGTCTGGTTCCCAAAGCATCAAGTGCCGAAAATGAACTTTCTTATCTTCCATTTCAAAGGGTTACAGAATTAATATAGGTAATAGGAACATAAACCTTCGTCCACGAAAAGATAGCTTAAGCTGTGCTCTAAATGGAGGTGTAGTAAAATCCTATTTTATGGACTCAACCATATTCTAAAATAAGTCGAATAGTAAGCTACTATAAATCGGCTCGAACTTTCCGGACAACCCAATATTCTAGTGTAGGATTGTTTTTTAAAGTTATCTCCAAAGATTTTCTATAGAAATTAGAGATAGCACTGAGAGTTATATAAATACGTTTATGTACACAATGCGATCGAAGATAGCAAAATAGGTAATAGGTGTATACAATGGCGCAGCTAATAGGGGAGTAAACGGAGCAAGGAAGCGACCGCTACTCAATCCGAGCACAGTTTTTATAATTGGCGCCTTTTAAAAACGTGTTAAAAAATTGCTTGGTGTGTGTCATAGCGTCTTTTTTTTGTGTTCGCTTCTCTTAACCTTAGAACCTGGCTACGCTCCTGAGTGTATATACATGTCTCAGGAGTTCTTTCTCCTTCAGTACCGTATTCAACTCACTGACCATCTACGAATACCTTTCTTAAATAACCAGCAATTAAAGAGTAGTGTTGTGTGGTGCAGTGAAATCTTGTTCAGTGAATGTTGTGCTGTGTTGTGTAATGAATGGTTATGCGGTTGGGCGTAGGTTAGTTTATGTAAACCACTAAAAAACCAAGTCATTACATCGGACTCAAGAAAGAGGACAAGTGGTTCAGCAAGATCGAGTAGTGAGGATGATAGAAACATCTGGCCCAGAGTCGCAACATCTGACTCAACAATGCAGGTACTATAGACTCTGGCACTTTTGGTGTGACAGCGAAAGAGGCAAAAACACTACAAAGCTGCTTCATCGCCTGATGAGATGTCAACTGTTGTGTTTGGCAATGCAATACAAAGGCACTCTCAGAGCACAAGTATTTACCCTAAAATGGTGTAGAACAGAGAAGCCTAATGTAATGAAGTCTGATATTTTGTTGTATAATATTGCATAGTGAAGGCGCGTGGCCTTGGGATTTGGGTATTCGGCTCACGATCGGAAGGTCGTGAGTTCAATACTCGGTGATACATTGTATCTTTGCACAAGACACTATATTTCACTTTGTTCCAGTCCACTCAGCTGGCAAGAATGAGTAGTACCTGTATTTCAAAGAGCCAGCCTTGTCACAATTTGTGTCACGCTGAATCACCCTGATAACTGCATTAAGGGTTCGAGTGTCTGTAGAGTGCTCAACCACTTGCGCGTTAGTTTCACGTGCAAGCTATTCTGTTGATCGGATCAACTGGAACCTTCGTCGTATTAACCGACAGAGTGCCTTTCTTGCATAGTATGGTGAAGTGTATTGTAGTTGTTGCTTAGCTCCTAGGTCATCCCTGATGAAGCAGTCCTATGGCATGCCGATAGTTAGCTGCAAAACGAAACCTGATCCATAGAACCATGTTCCCAGTTTTAACCTATCTCTGTCTAAATGTGGACCACATGTCATGGTGAAGAGTATGAAATGTGGGGTGACGGTCTGAACATGCTGTACTCTCTTGACTATCCGGTCTATTCATGTACAATTGCAGAGTCTTGTGGCAACCACGGAAAATGTGAACAAATTGGACTGGGTGAAAGTTCAACAACTTCCACTTTACTGGTGTAGGTATGGTGTGATGTAATATATTTTAGTGTTTCACAGTGTAGTAAAGTGTAGTGTTGTGTGGTGTGGTGTATTATGGCAAGGTATGTGTGGATGTTATAGCTCTCAACTCTTTGACAGGGTCGTAGAGACGTCATCGTGACATTCGGCGTGTCTTGAGCATTTTTAGAACTGGCGGAGACCATTCCTCTCTAGGTCTGATCGTATCAAATTTCTAAAAGAATGTAAGTCTGCCATGAGAAAGAGTGAAAGAAAGAGAAGAATCGATATCAATTCAAGAACTGGTACATGAGGGTGCCAAAAATTTCTGGCTTTAAGGGTATCGCGAAAGCTTGGTTGGAGGACTAGCCTTCCGAGTTCTTTTACTGTGTGAATCTGAGAGGAGGATATGTTAAATAAAATCATAATTAACTGGTCCTCCTGTATCTTCTTTTACTCAAAACCAGGAACTTTGCATCACCCCTTTCGTACTTTAATTATCAGCTTTGAATGGATGAAAGGGAAAGCTAACCTCTGAGTGGTATAATGTCATGTAGATGGTTTAGTTTGAGTTTGTGTGTTTTGTGGAGTAAAGTTTGGTGTGACGTAGCATTTCTATTAACTTCAAGTTATCCTTGATTAAGCAGACCAATGATGAAAAGTATTCCATCCGTTCTATTTATATTCTGCCATAGTATATTCAGTACTACATTCTTTAATGCATCCCTTCTTTATATGACACTTTGGTATGATTTAATGTCGTGGGATAAATGTGATTTAAGTTGTTGTTCAAACATAGGTTTCCGAAACAGCACTAGCTATTCTAATGATTAAAAACATTCCAGCGGTAACAATCCTGCCTTATAATCTGGCATAAGGCATCTAGAATTGCATACAGAAATTGTAGGTTCTGCAAATGTTTCTTTTGCACACTCCGTAAGTTTGGCTGTCTGACAGTTAGTTTGCTTACCTGTATTTTACGTTGTTTTTTAAAGGGGTGTTGAGTATTTTTTAATGAGGGAATAGCTGGGTGTCGAAAGTTTTGCTAATGTCAATGAGAATTAGAATGTGGTAGGCGTGAGAAGTTTCTTTTGCTATTGAATGCATCTTGTATTTTTGTGTTGGGTTTGTGAGCATTATCGTGGTTGAGTGTAGCGATTGGAGATTATATTGAAATTTAGAGGGGTTGATGTGTGTAGTCAGCGATGCCAGGTGTTAGAATTTCCAAACTTTTTAAAGTTTTACATGGGAAGGTGATAGGTTTCTATAGTGTCGTTTCATGTCGCTTATTGTTAGGCCTTAGAGTTGCTATGATTTTGTCCAGCTTCCAGTTTCTGGGAATTTGACGGTGTTGTTTTAAGTAGTTGAAGAGGTTCCTGAGTGTAATAATTCTTTTAGGTCCCTAGTTTTAGATTTCTGTTGTCTTCTTTGGGTGTCTGATGGAAAGAATTAAGAGACCAAAAATCGATGTCTGCATGGAAAGTGGGTAATTTTCGTTTTGTATTCTTGTCTTTGTGGGTAGGTTTTTGCAAGCTGATTTTCGATAAATGTCTGATAACTCTCCCCAGACACAACAGAATATGCTTCAACACACGAACTCACATAAAGGATCTTGCAAACCAAATCCAAAAACGGAATCTGATAAGAATGTTTTCTTGGGGTTACAAGTATGGGTATAAATACAAATACTGTAACCCTAAGAAAAAATCTTTATCTGGGATTGTATAAGATTGTATATAATGTGGTGTAGCCGTTCTTGTTGCAGATGATGATAATTACTCTGAAGAGTATTTTACTGTTAGATTTGTGTTTTATGATGAATACAAATGTTTGCCCGTTTTCTGTTTCTCTGTAGTTCACTTATTTATTTAGTTTTTGGTTATTTTCTCGTTGTTTGATGCCGAATTTTATTTTGGTTTTGTGTGGTTTTGATGTTTTGTGTTTGAGGTTGTCTCTGTTGTGTTTTTTTATTTTTTGCTTTTATTTTATGACATTGGATGTTTATGGTGTGTGATTTTAGGGTTGTATTTTTTTTAATGTTGCCTTATGGGATATATTTTGTAGACGTGTCTATATTTATTTTATTGACTGTGCGTACAGCAGTGTCTACGTTGTTTCATTCTGGTATTATTTCATTCTGAAAAACCTTGATTCTGTTTCTTGATGGAACTCGTTCCATTGTTCTTTTTGAAACTCGTAAAAGAGTTTTTGCTTTCTTCATTTGATGTGCGAGTGTGTTATGGTGATAATTGGTAAGTGGTCCGAGGAAAGTTGGGGAATTATTTGGCAAATAGTTGTGATGTTCGGTTTGTGGAACGGAAGGTGATGTCCAACGAAGAGACGTAGTTGGTTTGGTGAGCTACGTGCGTATGTATGTTGGCGTGGATTGTTTATGAAGTTTAGCTATAAGTTATCTTATTTTAGTTATATGTTATCTATAATATTTAAAGACCGGAGATGTTGTGTCTACTGAAGTTTTGTCCAATGATGGTGTTTGTGAAAGTGCAAAATCGTTTGAGTTATATAACCCGGTGAGATGGTTATTAAGATTGGTGACGATACAAATGCGTGTGTATTTATATAAATTTTTCCTGTTACTAGGTTTTATTTTGAAAGCCAGCATTTATATTGGGTTGTCCGGAAAGTTCGTACCGATTTTAAAGGAAAGAAAAAGGTCAATAAATACTTGCTATTACATTTTTAATCAGCCAAATATGAACCATTTTGTTGCACAATGCGTCTCCATCTTTCCTTTAACTTGAAAGTACCCTCTTCCCAGAATTGAGGTGGTTTCATGGCAAAGAATCCGTCAATATATCTTTTTACGTTATCCAAGGAATTGAAATTTTTACCATCAAGACTATTCTGCAGAGATCTGAATAAGTGGAAATCCGAAGGAGCAATATCTGGTGAATATGGAGGGTGGTGTAACACATCCCAGCCGAGCTGCAGCAAATTTTGTCTGGTTCCCAAAGAAACGTGCGGTCTTGCATTGTCATGTTGGAAAATAACACCCTTCCTGTTTGCCAATTCTGGACGTTTCTCTTGAATTGCTGCTTTTAACTCGTCCAATTGTGTGCAGTATTTCTCAGAATTAATTGTCTGGTTACTTCAGAGAAGCTCATAGTACAGAATTCCTTTCCAATCCCACCAGACACAAAGCAAGACTTTTTTAGGGTGAAGATCCGCTTTTGGGGTGGCTAAGGGTGGCTCATGTGGCTTACTCCAGGATCGCTTTCTCTGAACATTTCGGTAGATAATCCATTTCTCATCACCTGTCACAATTTGCTTTAAAAAAGGCGCGTTTTCATTCCGTTTATAAAGCGAATCACAGATGGAAATGCGATCCAAAAAGTTCTTCTCACTCAACCCATGTGGTACCCAAACATCGTAAACGATTTGTGTACCCATGCATTACCAGGTGCTCGTGAGCGACGGATTTTGATAGGTTGAGGTTTTCTGCCAATTCTCGGGTTGTGCAATGTGGGTTTTTTCTCAATTCATGCCTTGATTTGGTCATCATCTGAAAGGGATGGTCTGCCTTATCGCTCTTTACCAATAAGGCTACAATCTCCAGCTCGGGGCCCTTGCGAACCACTCCCGTACGGTTCTTTCGGATAAAGAAACATCACCGTAAACTGCGCATATTTCTTTGGATGCTTGTGAGGCATTTTTCCCTTTACGGAAAAAGAAAAGCATCAAGTGCCGAAAATGAACTTTCTTATCTTCCATTTTAAGGGGTTACAGAACTAACACAGCTAATAGGAACATAAACCTTCTTCCACGAAAAGATAGCTTAAGCTGTGCTCTAAATGGAGATGTAGTAAAATCCTATTTTATGGACTCAACCATGTTCTAAAATAAGTCGAAAGGTAAGCTACTATAAATCGGCACGAACTTTCCGGACAACCCAATAATTTTTAGGAAGGGACTGTCCATTCTAATTTGAGTATAATTTTGAATGTGTTCTCTGATTGTAAGAATGTTTCTGAATGATTTCTACTTCATTGGAGTAAGTGAAAATACAAATGTTTTAGTTCTATAAAGGTGTTTTCGAAGCCATTACTGTTGTACTGCACACTTTAAAAGGTATTTTTGGCATTGTTTCTTATCTGAGTAAAAGGTTTATTTGTAAGCGTGATGTTTCTAAGGGAGATAACAACATCCTACTTTTATCGGTGTTATTACTGCCAGCAATATAGTTCTCTTTAAAATTTGCATTTTTAAAAAATCATTGTCAATGTTGTTTGGTGATATTTGTGTAAGCATTTTGGAGACGAATTTTATTTACACTGGGTTGAATGACATGGGGTACCATCCCTAGTAACCCTTCTCTAGAAGTAGATTTGAAAGAGGCTAACAAGCGTTTATCAGAAAAACAGATATGTAACAGGACAGCAGCAGCAGAAAGAAGGAGAAAAAGAAGAAAAAGAAGAAGAAAAAGAAGAAGAAAAGTAGTTGTAGTAGTAGTAGTATTATTATTATTATTATTATTATTAGTAGTAGTAGTAGTAGTAGTAGTAGTAGTAGTAGTAGTAGTAGTAGTAGTAGTAGGTGGAGAGTTAATCTATGATTCAACACATTCACTGTCCAAGGGGGTGGGGCGCATTTGATCTCGAAACCAGTGATTGACTACAATGAATTATTTGCCGCCATTCAACACGTTTTCAGAGAAACAGTACCAGGCTTGTCCTTGAACATCAATCATCTGTCCTTCAAACTTTATGCCATCTTTCACTAATCAGTAAAACACGCTACTGTTGATTCAAACTGACGTTGCTGTCTCTTCACTGACTGACATGTCGGAAAATATTTATCTCGGTGCGTTTTTTACTTTCTCGTCTACTGTCACAAACCACCTCTGATATTTAAGTTTCCTCTTCGACGCTTTTTTTTGCTTCCTTTTTTATTTTCTTCTCCAGTATTGTTTCTCTTCTTTACTATTTTCTTCCTCTGTCTCTCTATTTTATATCGTAATTTATGAACAAAAGCGTTTTGGTTGTGGCTTTCCGACGGACTAACCACTGGTTCACTGCATCTCTGATAGTAAGAATCTCAAGGGAGTGTCTAGCACGATGCAAGGGTTTTCATCCGTAAAGCACTGTATTTTTGGTTCACCTACATAATCTTATGTCGATGTATGTTGGTGATTGTTACTCCTCCCCCACATACATCTGTATACACACAGGCGTGTTTCTTCGTGTGTGTATGTCGCACGCGCCTGCATTTGAATGAAAGAATCACGCAGTACATAGTACATAGTGTATTAAAGTATTTGAGAGGATGGTGAGATCGCGAATGACTCACTTCCTCGAAGACAACCAATCTGCTGAACCCCAACCAGCATGGCTTCTGTGATGGCGGGGACTGCCTGTAGCAGCTTCTGCACCATTTTGATGATATCTTAAAAGCGTTGGGTGAAGGATCCAACACTGATGTCACATACCCTGATTTCAGCAAGGCATTTGACAGAGTGGACCACAAAATCCTGTTGAAGAAATTGTTCAATATTGGAGTCTGTGGAAAGCTGCTGCAGTGGATAAAATGTTTCCTGACGAACAGAACCCAACATGTTGTGTTTGAGGGAAAACGATACAGCTCATCCAAAGTCAGTAGTGGTGTACTATCAGGTTCTGTGTTGGACCCAGTCCTCTTCATTATTTAGATCAACGACATAGTAGATGTCATCCAACATTCTACATTGAAAATCTTTGCAGATGATTCCAAACTCCAGAAAGCCATAAACGGCATGGGAGACCGAACATGTCTTCAGTCAGATCAGTTTGCTATTGTCCAATGGGCGGAAAAAACAATTTGCTTCTAATTGAAGATAAATTTGATTTGACCCACTTTGGAAAAGAGGAAAATCTGAAATTAACATATGCTCTTCCCTCTAGCGCCTCCTTTATGTCATCCAACAACACCAGAGACCTTGGAGTTATTGTTAATAACAATCTAAGCTGGAGTTCCCACGTAAACAGCAAGGTTGACTGACCAGCAACATGGGCTCCTGAATTCTGAGAACTTTCCGGTCTAGAAATGCCCACACCACCGTCCTTTTCTACTCTACTTTTGTCTGACCCCACCTTGAGTACTGTTGCCCATTGTGGTTTCCCCATACGAAGCAACTCATTATGAAAGTAGAAGCACTCCAGAGGTCAATAACAAGAAAGATAGACGGCGTGAGATGCATTGATTATTGGAGTCGGCTAGAAAAACTCAATGTCTACTCTCTTCAACGCCGCCGGGAGCGCTACATTATTTGTGTTATGTGGAAAATATTCCATCAATATTGCACAAATGATGTTGGCATCAATTTTAAAATCTATCCAAGACTTGGCCCCCCGTCCTATCTGCCCACTACAAAAATCGAACTCAGTACACATAGCAACATTACTTTACCTCATACTGTCCAACTCTCTTTAATACCAAACCAAAATACGTCAAAACGGAAACGGATCCCATAAAATTCCAATGTTCACTGGAAAAATTTCTTCAAAAAATCCTGGACCGACCTCCTACACCCGGATATGTCTCCAACAATAATAACTCTTTGCTAGAGCGGGCCATGGTACTCTATATGTGAATAAAAGACTTCACCATGTGGTGCTATCAAGTTAGACATGGCCTGGGATATACTGGCCGAAGCCTATCAAAGTTATCAAAGTTATATTAAATTTATTGTCAAACAGGAAAGTTAGAGGAATGAAGGGTTCGGGGGAGGCTAAGTGGTATAAGTGTGGGGCGTTCGATAGGGCTTATGTGATGGATATACAAGACTAACAAGTTACGAAGGAAAACAAAGGCTATTATAATAGTAATAGAAAAGACAGAGAATGAAGACAGCTCGCTTGTGAGCTAAAGGCGGAAGCGTGTCTATTAGAATTGAATGCCAATCAGACGAGTGGCTTTTCTTCCAAATATTGAAGCATTACTCTGTTGTGAGCCTTGTACTTTATTGTGAGTAATATTCCACTGTTTACTATGTTGAGTGTCAGAAACTGCTGAAGGTTGGAATATTTTCCAGCCTTGAAGTGAAGAGCCAATCTTTTGGATGAAGTCTTACCTAAGCAAAAGATGAACATTCGCTAGGAGAATTTCTCGGTGATATTGAGGACTAGCATTTGAAGCGATTGTCTTAGTCGAAGACCTCTCATATATAGTATAGTTTGGTCTGATGGAGATGTCTTGATATGGATGTCATTCGATCTTTTGCTGTTAAAAAAGATAATGTTGACATGGTTCCACTGAAAAATGTAATCAAGGTCCCTGAATCAATGCAGATTTTGCGTGTTATATAGTTTCAATGTGGAGAACGCATGATTGTGAAAAGTTAGGGAGGAAATCAGTGTCATATCATCAGTATAATGATGGACGTTGTTAGAGGTGGCGGTAAATATCACTGATGTACAGAAGAAAGAGAGGGTGGGCGGGTACAAATCTGAACCGAACACCAGGGTTGACTGAGAGTGGGAAAGAAAGAAATCTGCACGCGCGTGTGAGTGCGTGTACGCAATTATTTATATATATATAATTGGAGTTAAACAAAAATGCCACTATCACATTAACTTTTAGATACATAATACCTGAACGCTGAAAGATGGGGTGGTCATTACTGGAATACTTTCGACTATAGATGTGCTTAATCAGGTAAGTCATGTGGTTATAGCAACGAAAACGTAATGGGAGAGGTTCTACATAGTTGCTTGACCAAATACTCTTCAAATCACACTCCGTTTTAAATAAGGAGAGAATAGATCATAGGCGCAGGAGTGGCTGTGTGGTAAGTAGCTTGCTTACCAACCACATGGTTCTGGGTTAATTCCCATTGCATGGCAACTTGGGCAAGTGTCTTCTACTATAGCCTCGAGCCTACCAAAGCATTGTGAGGGGACTTGGTAGACGGAAACTGAAAGAAGCCCGTCGTATATATGTATGTGTGTGTATGTGTTTGTGTGTCTGTGTTTGTCCCCCAACATCGCTTGACAACCGATGCTGGTGTGTTTACGTCCCCGTAACTTAGCGGTTCGGTAAAATAGATCGATAGAATAAGTACTAGGCTAACAAAGAATAAGTCCTGGGGTCGATTTGCTCGACTAAAGGCAGTGCTCCAACATGGCCGCAGTCAAATGACAGAAACAAGTAAAAGAGTAAAAGAGTAAAGATAGAGATCTGATGCTGAATTTCTATATACTGTTAAAAACGGTATGGTCACGGCTGGACGCTCTTGATCATAGGTCGATTCTATCGTGATTAAATTGGTTTTAAACGACAAAACGGTAATTTACTGAATTATGCTATGCGTCTTTTCTGACCGGGCTGATATTGGGATCGAACAACAAGATATTCTTTTTTACTCTAGGCACAAGGCTCGAAATTTTGGTGGAGGGGCCAGTCGATTAGATCGACCCTCGTACGCAACTGGTACTTAATTTATCGACCCCGAAAGGATGAACGGCAAAATCGACCTCCGCGGAATTTGAACTCAAAACATAAAGACAGATGAAATACCTATTTCTTTACTACACCCACAAGGGGTTAAACACAGAGGAAACAAACAAGGTATGACATACGGATTAAGTCGATTATATCGACCCCAGTGCGTAACTGGTACTTAATTTATCGACCCCGAATATGAAAGGCAAAGTCGACTTCGGCGGAATTTGAAATCAGAACGTAACGGTAGACAAAATATCGTTAAGCATTTTGCCAGCTCGCCGCCTTAACAACAAGATATTAAAAACAAAACAAACTAAACTAACAAGAATGACTCTGAGTTTCATTGTTCCTTTTAGGCTTATCAGCCAAATATCCCTCAAATGAAACCATACCGTTTTAAACAAGGTGAGGCACATCATATACTCTTAAAAAAGTCTGTTTGCCCGTATGTCTTTGATTGGAAGTGTACTTGATAAGGTTTGCCCTGAGGCTAGATAACAACAACAACAACAGCAAAAACATCATCATCATCATCATCATCAACAACAACAACAACAATAGCAACAACAACAGTAATAAGAACAGTTGCAACAGAAATAACTAGATAAA